>NW_028294986.1:0-146974 GCF_964341445.2 Mesoplodon mirus | reverse complement strand
AAAGGAATGAAACTGGGTCATTTGTAGAGACATCGATGGATCGAGAGACTGTCATACAGAATGAAGTAAGTCAGAAAGAGAAAAACAAATATTGTATATTAATGCATATATGTGGAGCCTAAAAAATGGTACAGATGAACTGGTTTGCAGGGAAGAAATAGAGACACAGAGGTAGAGAACAAACGTATGGACACCAAGTGTGGGAAGCCATGGGGTGGTGGTGGTGGGATGAGTTGGGAGGTTGGGATTGACCTGTGTACATGTATATGAATAAAATACATAACTAATAATAATGTGCTGTATAAAAAAAATAAATAAAATTAAATTTCAAAATTTTAAAAAATAAAATTTAAAAATAAAACAGAAAAAACTTCTTCCCGTCACACAGATGTATTTATAGGAATGAATTATTTCCATGCTTATATCTATAAATACATAAAAGAGGAATAAAATCTAACTTGAACCATGAAAGAAAAAAAAAACCTGAACCCACGAGTTATACAGAGGAAAACCCTATCAGGGCACTTGCTCCAGTGGTAAACAATTATGAAATTGGTCAGAGGTGGGGAAGCATCTCCCATACAGCCATCAACCCACCCCCCACGCAAGGAGCGACCTCATTGCAAAGCTTGGGGACCGTGCCGAGGCATCTGTGAGTAAACGTGAGCTGAGCCCCAGGCCAGCTGCTGCTGAACTGTTCCCACCCTTTCCAGGTAAAACACCTGAATATGTACAAGGGCTTGAAAGCCTAGTGGAAGGACCGTGGAGCCACACCAGCGACAGCACGCAGGCCAACTTGGTGCCTGCAGGCCAGCCAGGGTGGTCCTGTCCCCGGGCGCTCTTCCAGAAGCTTTCCATTGCCCTGCCTGAGATACCCCTCCTGTCCCGGCCCCCACTGCTTTTTTCCTTCCTCACCTCTGTCCGGAGAGAAATTCCAGCGGAAGGTATGGGTGACACAACCTCTTCTTTACAGGCGGCAGCCTGGCAACTCCTGCAGAAAGGCCAGCAGAACCCCACTCACACCGGGCCACCCACAAAGCTGTGGCCCCTCACTCCCTCCCACCAGCATAGCCCCGAGACTGCTGACGGGGCAGAGAATATGGAGTCAGGCACAGCTTCAGGGGCTATTGCTGCCTGGAGCGCTGTTTATATTGACCTCAACGAGGCACACCTGGGGAGGGCGGGCCGGCAGGGTAAGGCTGCCCAGGTCAGCTAATCCACAACCCTCAGGGAATCACATTGTTGAAAATGGACCCCGCTAAGGCAGAAGAGAAGCCAAGGAAAAAAAGGACACAATGCCATTTGCAGCACCGTAGATGAGTCTAGAAGTAATCACGTGACTTGTAGTAAGTCAGAAAGTGGAAGACACATATCATATCATATCACTTATAGGTGTTACCTAAAAATGGATACCAGGGCAGATATTTCCACGGAGATGGGCAATCACAGATTCATTAAACAGACTTATGGTTCACCAATGGAAAGCTGTGAGGATTGGTGTCATTACGATATCGGGGTTAACAGACATATACAAACACAGGTGACATATATAATCACCAAAGACCTACAGAATACCAAGAGAGGACTACTCAATATTCTGTCATAACATACATGGGAAAAGTATCCCACGAAGAACGGACATCTGTATATGTGTAAAAGAACCACATCTTCCACACCTACAACAAGCCAAACATTGTAATCCAACTTGCTGTAATAAAAAATAAAAAATTAAATTAAAAACAGGAACAAGAAGTAGTGAGACAAACTTGAGGGGCTTTCTCCTGGCACATTCCATTCTAAATTCCCATCTAGAACACCACTTCCACTGAGGCTCTCTTGCCCTAGTAACCAGATTTGGTAAGGGAGAACTGCTGCCACATTGTGGCCGTTTCACACAACAGCAGCTTTAATCCCAGTGCTAATGGTCAGTTGATATTCAAAATCATTGCAGGCCTGTAAATGACACCTGCCCTGAAAACAAATCCTGGGGTCACATATCGACCAAAAAATTCAAAGGACGTCCATATTTCAAAACGACCGTTTCAAAAGGCATATTTTACGCACATTAGTGTTCTGCTTCTTTTCCTTTCTTTCCATTTTTGTTAAAAAACACGGGAATGGAAAAAGGCATCCCTCAGAATGGGCAAAAATCCTTGCAGACGAATCAATGGACAGAGGTTTAATCTCCAATATATATAAACAGCTCATGCAGCTTAATATTAAAAAAACAAACAACCCCAAAAAAATGGGCAGAAGATCTAAAGAGACGTTTCTTCAAAGGAGACACAGAGATGGCCAAGACGCACGTGAAAAGCTGCTCAACAGCACTAATTATTAGAGAAATGCAAATCAATACTACAATGAGGTATCACCTCACACCTGGTAGAATCGGCATCATCAGGAAATCTACAAACAACCAATTCTGGGGATGGTGTGGACAAAAGGACCCCTCTTCCACTATTGGTGGGAATGTAAATTGATACAGTAACTATGGAGAACAGTATGGAGTTTCCTTAAAAAAATTAGAAATAGAATTACCATCTGATCCAGCAATCCCACTTCTGTGCATATACCCAGAGAAAACCGTATTTCAAAAAGGCACATTCACCACAATGTTCGTTGCAGCACTATTTACAATAGCCAGGTAATGGAAGCAACCTAAATGCCCACAGACAGATGAATGGATAAAGATGTGGTACATATATAAAATGGAATATTACTCGGCCATAAAAAGGAATGAAACTGGGTCATTTGTAGAGACATCGATGGATCGAGAGACTGTCATACAGAATGAAGTAAGTCAGAAAGAGGAAAACAAATATTGTATATTAATGCATATATGTGGAGCCTAAAAATGGTACAGATGAACTGGTTTGCAGGGAAGAAATAGAGACACAGAGGTAGAGAACAAACGTATGGACACCATGTGTCGGAAGCCATGGGGTGGTGGTGGTGGGATGAGTTGGGAGGTTGGGATTGACCTGTATACATGTATATGCATAAAATACATAACTAATAATAACGTGCTGTATAAAAAAAATAAATAAAATTAAATTTCAATATTTAAAAAAATAAAATTTAAAAATAAAACAGAAAAAAGTTCTTCCCATCACACAGATGTATTTATAGGAATGAATTATTTCCATGCTTATATCTATAAATACATAAAAGTAGAATAAAATCTAACTTGAATGATAAAAGAAAAAAAAAGTGAACCCACGAGTTATACAGAGGAAAACCCTACCACGGCACTTGCTCCAGCGGTAAACAATTCTGAAATTGTTCAGAGGTGGGGAACCATCTCCCATACAGCCAGCAACCCACCCCCCACGCAAGGAGCGTCCTCATTGCAAAGCTGGGGGACCGTGCCGAGGCATCTGTGAGTAAACGTGAGCTGAGCCCCAGGCCAGCTGCTGCTGAACTGTCCCTACCCTTTCCAGGTAAAACACCTGAATATGTACAAGGGCTTGAAAGCCTAGAGGAAGGACCGTTGAGCCACACCAGCGACAGCACGCAGGCCAACATGGTGCCTGCCGGCCAGCCAGGGTGGTCCTGGACCCTGGCGCTCTACCAGAAGCTTTCCATTGCCCTGCCTGAGATACCCGTCCTGTCCCGGCCCCCACTGCTTTTTTCCTTCCTCACCTCTGTCCGGAGAGAAATTCCAGCGGAAGGTATGGGTGACACATCCTCTTCTTTATAGGAGGCAGCCTGGCAACTCCTGCAGAAAGGCCAGCAGAACCCCACTCACACCGGGCCACCCACAAAGCTGTGGCCCCTCACTCCCTCCCACCAGCACAGCCCCGAGACTGCTGACGGGGCAGAGAATATGGAGTCAGGCACAGCTTCAGGGGCTATTGCTGCCTGGAGCTCTGTTTATATTGACCTCAACGAGGCACACCTGGGGAGGGCGGGTCGGCAGGGTAAGGCTGCCCAGGTCAGCTAATCCACAACCCTCAGGGAATCACATTGTTGAAAATGGACCCCGCTAAGGCAGAAGAGAAGCCAAGGGAAAAAAGGACACAATGCCATTTGCAGCACCGTAGATGAGTCTAGAAGTAATCACGTAACTTGTAGTAAGTCAGAAAGTGAAAGACACATATCATATCATATCACTTATAGGTGTTACCTAAAAATGGATACCAGGGCAGATATTTCCACGGAGAAGGGCAATCACAGATTCATTAAACAAACTTATGCTTCACCAATGGAAAGGTGTGAGGATTGGTTTCATTACGATATCGGGGTTAACAGACATATACAAACACAGGTGACATATATAATCACCAAAGACCTACAGAATACCAAGAGAGGACTACTCAACATTCTGTCATAACGTACATGGGAGAAGGATCCCAGGAAGAACAGACATGTGTATATGTGTAAAAGAACCACATCTTCCACACCTACAACAAGCCAAACATTGTAATCAAACTTGCTGTAATAAAAAATAAAAAATAATTTAAAAACACGAACAAGAAGTAGTGAGACAAACGTGAGGGGCTTTCTCCTGGCACATTCCATTCTAAACTCCAATCTAGAACACTACTTCCACTCAGGCTCTCTTGCCCTAGTAACCAGATTTGGTAAGGGTGAACTGCTGCCACCTTGTGGCCGTTTCACACAACAGCAGCTTTAATCCCAGCGCTAATGGTCAGTTGATATTCAAAATCATTGCAGGCCTGTAAATGACACTAGCCCTGAAAACAAATCCTGGGGTCACATATCGACCAAAATATTCAAAGGACGTCCATATTTCAAAACGACCGTTTCAAAAGGCATATTTTACGCACATTAGTGTTCTGCTTCTTTTCCTTTATTTCCTTTTTTTGTTAAAAAAATCAGGAATGGAAAAAAGCATCCCTCAGAATGGGCGAAAATCGTTGCAGACGAATCAATGGACAGAGGTTTAATCTCCAATATATATAAACAGCTCATGCAGCTTAATATTAAAAAAACAAACAACCCCCAATAAAATGGGCAGACGATCTAAAGAGACGTTTCTTGAAAGGAGACACAGAGATGGCTAAGACGCACATGAAAAGCTGCTCAACAGCACTAATTATTAGAGAAATACAAATCAAAACTACAATGAGGTTTCACCTCACACCTGTAAGAATCGGCATCATCAGAAAATCTACAAACAACCAATTCTGGGGAGGGTGTGGACAAAAGGAGTCGTCTTCCACTATTGGTGGGAATGTAAATTGATACAGTCACTATGGAGAACAGTATGCAGTTTCCTTAAAAAAACTAGAAATAGAATTACCATCTGATCCAGCAATCGCACTTCTGGGCATATACCCAGAGAAAACCGTAAATCAAAAAGGCACATTCACCACAATGTTCATTGCAGCACTATTTACAATAGCCAGGTAATGGACGCAACCTAATTGCCCACAGACAGATGAATGGATAAAGAGGTGGTACATATATGAAATGGAATATTACTCGGCCATATAAAGGAATGAAACTGGGTCATTTGTAGAGACATCGATGGATCGAGAGACTGTCATACAGAATGAAGTAAGTCAGAAAGAGGAAAACAAATATTGTATATTAATGCATATATGTGGAGCCTAAAAATGGTACAGATGAACTGGTTTGCAGGGAAGAAATAGAGACACAGAGGTAGAGAACAAACGTATGGACACCAAGTATGGGAAGCCATGGGGTGGTGGTGGTGGGATGAGTTGGGAGTTTGGGATTGACCTGTGTACATGTATATGCATAAAATACATAACTAATAATAATGTGCTGTATAAAAAAATAAATAAAATTAAATTTCAAAATTTAAAAAAATAAAATTTAAAAATAAACAGAAAAAAGTTCTTCCCGTCACACAGATGTATTTATAGGAATGAATTATTTCCATGCTTATATCTATAAATACATAAAAGAGGAATAAAATCTAACTTGAACCATAAAAGAAAAAAAAAAAACCTGAACCCACGAGTTATACAGAGGAAAACCCTATCAGGGCACTTGCTCCAGTCGTAAACAATTATGAAATTGGTCAGAGGTGGGGAAGCATCTCCCATACAGCCATCAACCCACCCCCCACGCAAGGAGCGACCTCATTGCAAAGCTTGGGGACCGTGCCGAGGCATCTGTGAGTAAACGTGAGCTGAGCCCCAGGCCAGCTGCTGCTGAACTGTTCCCACCCTTTCCAGGTAAAACATCTGAATATGTACAAGGGCTTGAAAGCCAAGTGGAAGGACCGTGGAGCCACACCAGCAAGAGCACGCAGGCCAACTTGGTGCCTGCAGGCCAGCCAGGGTTGTCTTGTCCCCGGGCGCTCTTCCAGAATATTTCCATTGCCCTGCCTGAGATACCCCTCTTGTCCCGGCCCCCACTGCTTTTTTCCTTCCTCACCTCTGTCCGGAGAGAAATTCCAGCGGAAGGTATGTGTGACACATCCTCTTCTTTACAGGCGGCAGCCTGGCAACTCCTGCAGAAAGGCCAGGAGAACCCCACTCACACCGGGCCACCAACAAAGCTGTGGCCCCTCAATCCCTCCCACCAGCACAGCCCCGAGACTGCTGACGGGGCAGAGAATATGGAGTCAGGCACAGCTTCAGGGGCTATTGCTGCCTGGAGCTCTGTTTATATTGACCTCAACGAGGCACACCTGGGGAGGGCGGGCCGGCAGGGTAAGGCTGCCCAGGTCAGCTAATCCACAACCCTCAGGGAATCACATTGTTGAAAATGGACCCCGATAAGGCAGAAGAGAAGCCAAGGGAAAAAAGGACACAATGCCATTTGCAGCACCGTAGATGAGTCTAGAAATAATCACGTGACTTGTAGTAAGTCAGAAAGTGGAAGACACATATCATATCATATCACTTATAGGTGTTACCTAAAAATGGATACCAGGGCAGATATTTCCACGGAGATGGGCAATCACAGATTCATTAAACAGACTTATGGTTCACCAATGGAAAGGTGAGAGGATTGGTTTCATTACGATATCGGGGTTAACAGACATATACAAACACAGGTGACATATATAATCACCAAAGACCTACAGAATACCAAGAGAGGACTACTCAATATTCTGTCATAACATACATGGGAAAAGGATCCCAGGAAGAACAGACATCTGTATATGAGTAAAAGAACCACATCTTCCACACCTACAACAAGCCAAACATTGTAATCAAACTTGCTGTAATAAAAAATAAAAAATTAAATTAAAAACACGAACAAGAAGTAGTGAGACAAACTTGAGGGGCTTTCTCCTGGCACATTCCATTCTAAATTCCAATCTAGAACACCACTTCCACTGAGGCTCTCTTGCCCTAGTAACCAGATTTGGTAAGGGAGAACTGCTGCCACATTGTGGCCGTTTCACACAACAGCAGCTTTAATCCCAGCGCTAATGGTCAGTTGATATTCAAAATCATTGCAGGCCTGTAAATGACACCTGCCCTGAAAACAAATCCTGGGGTCACATAACGACCAAAAAATTCAAAGGACGTCCATATTTCAAAACGACCGTTTCAAAAGGCATATTTTAGGCACATTAGTGTTCTGCTTCTTTTCCTTTCTTTCCTTTTTTGTTAAAAAACACGGGAATGGAAAAAGGCATCCCTCAGAATGGGCGAAAATCGTTGCAGACGAATCAATGGACAGAGGTTTAATCTCCAATATATATAAACAGCTCATGCAGCTTAATATTAAAAAAACAAACAACCCAAAAAAAATGGGCAGAAGATCTAAAGAGACGTTTCTTCAAACGAGACACAGAGATGGCCAAGACGCACATGAAAAGCTGCTCAACAGCAATAATTTTTAGAGAAATGCAAATCAAAACTACAATGAGGTATCACCTCACACCTGTTAGAATCGGCATCATCAGAAAATCTACAAACAACCAATTCGGGGAGGGTGTGGACAAAAGGAGCCCTCTTCCACTATTGGTGGGAATGTAAATTGATACAGTCACTATGGAGAACAGTATGGAGTTTCCTTAAAAAAACTAGAAATAGAATTACCTTCTGATCCAGCAATCCTACTTCTGGGCATATACCCAGAAAAACCGTAAATCAAAAAGGCACATTCACCACAATGTTCGTTGCAACACTATTTACATTAGCCAAGTAATGGAAGCAACCAATATGCCCACAGACAGATGAATGGATAAAGATGTGGTACATATATAAAATGGAATATTACTCGGCCATAAAAAGGAATGAAACTGAGTCATTTGTAGAGACATCGATGGATGGAGAGACTGTTATACAGAATGAAGTAAGTCAGAAAGAGGAAAACAAATATTGTATATTAATGCATATAAGTGGAGCCTAAAAAATGGTACAGATGAACTGCTTTGCAGGGAAGAAATAGAGACACAGAGGTAGAGAACAAACGTATGGACACCAAGTGTGGGAAGCCATGGGGTGGTGTTGGTGGGATGAGATGGGAGATTGGGATTGACCTATATACATGTATATGCATAAAATACATAACTAATAATAACGTGCTGTATAAAAAAAAATAAAATTAAATTTCAAAATTTTAAAAAATAAAATTTAAAAATAAAACAGAAAAAAGTTCTTCCCTTCACACAGATGTATTTATAGGAATGAATTATTTCCATGCTTATATCTATAAATACATAAAAGAGGAATAATATCTAACTTCAACGATAAAAGAAAAAAAAATGTGAACCAACGAGTTATACAGAGGAAAACCCTATCATGGCACTTGCTCCAGCGGTAAACAATTCTGAAATTGGTCAGAGGTGGGGAACCATCTCCCATACAGCCAGCAACCCCCCCTCCATGCAAGGAGCGTCCTCATTGCAAAGCTGGGGGACCGTGCCGAGGCATCTGTGAGTAAACGTGAGCTGAGCCCCAGGCCAGCTGCTGCTGAACTGTCCCCACCCTTTCCAGGTAAAACACCTGAATATGTACAAGGGCTTGAAAGCCTAGAGGAAGGACGGTGGAGCCACAGCAGCGACAGCACGCAGGCCAACTTGGTGCCTGCAGGCCAGCCAGGGTTGTCCTGGACCCTGGCACTCTTCCAGAAGCTTTCCATTGCCCTGCCTGAGATAACCCTCTTGTCCCGGCCCCCACTGCTTTTTTCCTTCCTCACCTCTGTCCGGAGAGAAATTCCAGCGGAAGGTATGGGTGACACATCCTCTTCTTTACAGGCGGCAGCCTGGCAACTCCTGCAGAAAGGCCAGCAGAACCCCACTCACACCGGGCCACCCACAAAGCTGTGGCCCCTCACTCCCTCCCACCAGCACAGCCCCGAGACTGCTGATGGGGCAGAGAATATGGAGTCAGGCACAGCTTCAGGGGCTATTGCTGCCTGGAGCTTTGTTTATATAGACCTCAACGAGGCACACTTGGGGAGGGCGGGCCGGCAGGGTAAGGCTGCCCAGGTCAGCTAATCCACAACCCTCAGGGAATCACATTGTTGAAAATGGACCCCGCTAAGGCAGAAGAGAAGCCAAGGGAAAAAAGGACACAATGCCATTTGCAGCACCGTAGATGAGTCTAGAAGTATTCACGTGACTTGTAGTAAGTCAGAAAGTGAAAGACACATATCATATCATATCACTTATAGGTGTTACCTAAAAATGGATAGCAGGGCAGATATTTCCAGGGAGAAGGGCAATCACAGATTCATTAAACAAACTTATGGTTCAACAATGGAAAGGTGTGAGGATTGGTTTCATTACGATATCGGGGTTAACAGACATATACAAACACAGGTGACATATATAATCACCAAAGACCTACAGAATACCAAGAGAGGACTACTCAACATTCTGTCATAACGTACATGGGAAAAGGATCCCAGGAAGAACAGTCATCTGTATATGTGTAAAAGAACCACATCTTCCACACCTACAACAAGCCAAACATTGTAATCAAACTTGCTGTAATAAAAAATAAAAACTTAAATTAAAAACACGAACAAGAAGTAGTGAGACAAACGTGAGGGGCTTTCTCCTGGCACATTCCATTCTAAACTCCAATCTAGAACACCACTTCCACTGAGGCTCTCTTGCCCTAGTAACCAGATTTGGTAAGGGTGAACTGCTGCCACCTTGTGGCCGTTTCACACAACAGCAGCTTTAATCCCAGCGCTAATGGTCAGTTGATATTCAAAATCATTGCAGGCCTGTAAATGACACCTGCCCTGAAAACAAATCCTGGGGTCACATATCGACCAAAAAATTCAAAGGACGTCCATATTTCAAAACGACCGTTTCAAAAGGCATATTTTACGCACATTAGTGTTCTGCTTCTTTTCCTTTCTTTCCTTTTTTGTTAAAAAACACGGGAATGGAAAAAGGCATCCCTCACAATGGGCGAAAATCGTTGCAGATGAATCAATGGACAGAGGTTTAATCTCCAATATATATAAACAGCTCATGCAGCTTAATATTAAAAAAACAAACACCCCAAAAAAATGGGCAGAAGATCTAAAGAGACGTTTCTTCAAAGGAGACACAGAGATGGCCAAGACGCACATGAAAAGCTGCTCAACAGCACTAATTATTAGAGAAATGCAAATCAATAGTACAATGAGGTTTCACCTCACACCTGTTAGAATCGGCATCATCAGAAAATCTACAAACAACCAATTCTGGGGAGGGTGTGGACAAAAGGAGCCCTCTTCCACTATTGGTGGGAATGTAAATTGATACAGTCACTATGGAGAACAGTATGGAGTTTCCTTAAAAAAATTAGAAATAGAATTACCATCTGATCCAGCAATCGCACTTCTGGGCATATACCCAGAGAAAACTGTATTTCAAAAAGGCACATTCACCACAATGTTCGTTGCAGCACTATTTACAATAGCCAGGTAATGGAAGCAACCTAAATGCCCACAGACAGATGAATGGATAAAGATGTGGTACATATATAAAATGGAATATGACTCGGCCATAAAAAGGAATGAAACTGGGTCATTTGTAGAGACATCGATGGATCGAGAGACTGTCATACAGTATGAAGTAAGTCAGAAAGAGGAAAACAAATATTGTATATTAATGCATATATGTGGAGCCTAAAAATGGTACAGATGAAGTGGTGTGCAGGGAAGAAATAGAGACACAGAGGTAGAGAACAAACGTATGGACACCAAGTGTGGGAAGCCATGGGGTGGTGGTGGTGGGATGAGTTGGGAGTTTGGGATTGACCTGTATACATGTATACGCATAAAATACATAACTAATAATAATGTGCTGTATAAAAAAATAAATAAAATTAAATTTCAAAATTTTAAAAAATTTAAAAATAAAACAGAAAAAAGTTCTTCCCGTCACACAGATGTATTTATAGGAATGAATTATTTCCATGCTTATATCTATAAATACATAAAAGAGGAATAAAATGTAACTTGAACAATAAAAGAAAAAAAAAACGTGAACCCACGAGTTATACAGAGGAAAACCCTATCAGGGCACTTGCTCCAGTGGTAAACAATTCTGAAATTGGTCAGAGGTGGGGAACCATCTCCCATACAGCCATCAACCCACCCCCCACGCAAGGAGCGTCCGCATTGCAAAGCTGGGGGACCGTGCCGAGGCATCTGTGAGTAAACGTGAGCTGAGCCCCAGGCCAGCTACTGCTGAACTGTTCCCACCCTTTCCAGGTAAAACACCTGAATATGTACAAGGGCTTGAAAGCCTAGAGGAAGGACCGTAGAGCCACACCAGCGACAGCACGCAGGCCAACTTGGTGCCTGCAGGCCAGCCAGGGTGGTCCTGTCCCCAGGCGCTCTTTCAGAAGCTTTCCATTGCCCTGCCTGAGATACCCCTCCTGTCCCGGCCCCCACTGCTTTTTTCCTTCCTCACCTCTGTCCGGAGAGAAATTCCAGCGGAAGGTATGGGTGACACAACCTCTTCTTTACAGGCGGCAGCCTGGCAACTCCTGCAGAAAGGCCAGCAGAACCCCACTCACACCGGGCCACCCACAAAGCTGTGGCCCCTCACTCCCTCCCACCAGCACAGCCCCGAGACTGCTGACGGGGCAGAGAATATGGAGTCAGGCACAGCTTCAGGGGCTATTGCTGCCTGGAGCGCTGTTTATATTGACCTCAACGAGGCACACCTGGGGAGGGCGGGCTGGCAGTTTAAGGCTGCCCAGGTCAGCTAATCCACAACCCTCAGGGAAACACATTGTTGAAAATGGACCCCGCTAAGGCAGAAGAGAAGCCAAGGGACAAAATGACACAATGCCATTTGCAGCACCGTAGATGAGTCTAGAAGTAATCACGTGACTTGTAGTAAGTCAGAAAGTGAAAGACACATATCATATCATATCACTTATAGGTGTTACCTAAAAATGGATACCAGGGCAGATATTTCCACGGAGAAGGGCAATCACAGATTCATTAAACAAACTTATGGTTCACCAATGGAAAGGTGTGAGGATTGGTTTCATTACGATATCGGGGTTAACAGACATATACAAACACAGGTGACATATATAATCACCAAAGACCTACAGAATACCAAGAGAGGACTACTCAACATTCTGTCATAACGTACATGGGAAAAGGATCCCAGGAAGAACAGACATGAGTATATGTGTAAAAGAACTACATCTTCCACACCTACAACAAACCAAACATTTTAATCAAACTTGTTGTAATAAAAAATAAAAAATTAATTTAAAAACACGAACAAGAAGGAGTGAGACAAACGTGAGGGGCTTTCTCCTGGCACATTCCATTCTAAACTCCAATCTAGAACACCACTTCCACTGAGGCTCTCTTGCCCTAGTAACCAGATTTGGTAAGGGTGAACTGCTGCCACCTTGTGGCCGTTTCACACAACAGCAGCTTTAATCCCAACGCTAATGGTCAGTTGATATTCAAAATCATTGCAGGCCTGTAAATGACACCTGCCCTGAAAACAAATCCTGGGGTCACATATCGACCAAAATATTCAAAGGACGTCCATATTTCAAAACGACCGTTTCAAAAGGCATATTTTAGGCACATTAGTGTTCTGCTTCTTTTCCTTTCTTTCCTTTTTTGTTAAAAAACACGGGAATGGAAAAAAGCATCCCTCAGAATGGGCGAAAATCGTTGCAGACGAATCAATGTACAGAGGTTTAATCTCCAATATATATAAACAGCTCATGCAGCTCAATATTAAAAAAACAAACAACCCAAAAAAAATGGGCAGAAGATCTAAAGAGACGTTTCTTCAAAGGAGACACAGAGATGGCCAAGACGCACATGAAAAGCTGCTCAACAGCACTAATTATTAGAGAAATGCAAATCAAAACTACAATGAGGTTTCACCTCACACCTGTTAGAATCGGCATCATCAGAAAATCTACAAACAACCAATTCTGGGGAGGGTGTGGACAAAAGGAGCCCTCTTCCACTATTGGTGGGAATGTAAATTGATACAGTCACTATGGAGAACAGTATGGAGTTTCCTTAAAAAAAACTAGAAATAGAATTACCATCTGATCCAGCAATCCCACTTCTGGGCATATACCCAGAGAAAACCGTATTTCAAAAAGGCACATTCACCACAATGTTCGTTGCAGCACTATTTACAATAGCCAGGTAATGGAAGCAACCTAAATGCCCACAGACAGATGAGTGGATAAAGATGTGGTACATATATAAAATGGAATATTACTCGGCCATAAAAAGGAATGAAACTGGGTCATTTGTAGAGACATCGATGGATCGAGAGACTGTCATACAGAATGAAGTAAGTCAGAAAGAGGAAAACAAATATTGTATATTAATGCATATATGTGGAGCCTAAAAATGGTACAGATGAACTGGTTTGCAGGGAAGAAATAGAGACACAGAGGTAGAGAACAAACGTATGGACACCAAGTGTCGGAAGCCATGGGGTTGTGGTGGTGGAATGAGTTGGGAGATTGGGATTGACCTGTATACATGTATATGCATAAAATACATAACTAATAATAACGTGCTGTATAAAAAAATAAATAAAATTAAATTTCAAAATTTTAAAAAATAAAATTTAAAAATAAAACAGAAAAAAGTTCTTCCCGTCACACAGATGTATTTATAGGAGTGAATTATTTCCATGCTTATATCTATAAATACATAAAAGGGGAATAAAATCTAACTTGACCCATAAAAGAAAAAAAAAACCTGAACCCACGAGTTATACAGAGGAAAACCCTATCAGGGCACTTGCTACAGTGGTAAACAATTCTGAAATTGGTCATAGGTGGGGAACCATCTCCCATACAGCCATCAACCCACCCCCCACTCAAGGAGCGTCCTCATTGAAAAGCTGGGGGACCATGCCGAGGCATCTGTGAGTAAACGTGAGCTGAGCCCCAGGCCAGCTACTGCTGAACTGTTCCCACCCTTTCCAGGTAAAACACCTAAATATATACAAGGGCTTGAAAGCCTAGAGGAAGGACCGTGGAGCCACACCAGCGACAGCACGCAGGCCATCTTGGTGCCTGCAGGCCAGCCAGGGTGGTCCTGGCCCCGGGCGCTCTTCCAGAAACTTTCCATTGCCCTGCCTGAGATACCCCTCCTGTCCCGGCCCCCACTGCTTTTTTCCTTCCTCACCTCTGTCCGAAGAGGAATTCCAGCGGAAAGTATGTGTGACACAACCTCTTCTTTACAGGCGGCAGCCTGGCAACTCCTGCAGAAAGGCCAGCAGAACCCCACTCACACCGGGCCACCCACAAAGCTGTGGCCCCTCACTCCCTCCCACCAGCACAGCCCCGAGACTGCTGATGGGGCAGAGAATATGGAGTCAGGCACAGCTTCAGGGGCTATTGCTGCCTGGAGCGCTGTTTATATTGACCTCAACGAGGCACACCTGGGGAGGGCGGGCCGGCAGGGTAAGGCTGCCCAGGTCAGCTAATCCACAACCCTCAGGGAATCACATTGTTGAAAATGAACCCCGCTAAGGCAGAAGAGAAGCCAAGGGAAAAAAGGACACAATGCCATTTGCAGCACCGTAGATGAGTCTAGAAGTAATCACGTGACTTGTAGTAAGTCAGAAAGTGGAAGACACATATCATATCATATCACTTATAGGTGTTACCTAAAAATGGATACCAGGGCAGATATTTCCACGGAGAAGGGCAATCACAGATTCATTAAACAAACTTATGGTTCACCAATGGAAAGGTGTGAGGATTGGTTTCATTACGATATCGGGGTTAACAGACATATACAAACACAGGTGACATATATAATCACCAAAGACCTACAGAATACCAAGAGAGGACTACTCAACATTCTGTCATAACGTACATGGGAAAAGGATCCCAGGAAGAACAGACATCTGTATATGTGTAAAAGAACCACATCTTCCACACCTACAACAAGCCAAACATTGTAATCAAACTTGCTCTAATAAAAAATAAAAAAAATAATTTAAAAACACGAACAAGAAGTAGTGAGACAAAGTGAGGGGCTTTCTCCTGGCACATTCCATTCTAAACTCCAATCTAGAACACCACTTCCACTGAGGCTCTCTTGCCCTAGTAACCAGATTTGGTAAGGGTGAACTGCTGCCACCTTGTGTCCGTTTCACACAACAGCCGATTAATCCCAATGCTTATGGTCAGTTGATATTCAAAATCATTGCAGGCCTGTAAATGACACCTGCCCTGAAAACAAATCCTGGGGTCACATATCGACCAAAAAATTCAAAGGACGTCCATATTTCAAAACGACCATTTCAATAGGCATATTTTACACACATTAGTGTTCTGCTTCTTTTCCTTTCTTTCCTTTTTTGTTAAAAATCACGGGAATGGAAAAAGGCATCCCTCAGAATGGGCGAAAATCGTTGCAGACGAATCAATGGACAGAGGTTTAATCTCCAATATATATAAACAGCTCATGCAGCTTAATATTAAAAAAAACAAACAACCCAAAAAAAATGGGCAGAAGATCTAAAGAGACGTTTCTTCAAAGGAGACACAGAGATGGCCAAGACGCACATGAAAAGCTGCTCAACAGCACTAATTATTAGAGAAATGCAAATCAAAACTACAATGAGGTATCACCTCACACCTGTTAGAATCGGAATCATCAGAAAATCTACAAACAACCAATTCTGGGGAGGTTGTGGACAAAAGGAGCCCTCTTCCACTATTGGTGTGAATGTAAACTGATACAGTCACTATGGAGAACAGTATGGAGTTTCCTTAAAAATATTAGAAATCTAATTACCATCTGATCCACCAATCCCACTTCTGGGCATATACCCAGAGAAAACCGTATTTCAAAAAGGCACATTCACCACAGTGTTCGTTGCAGCACTATTTACAATAGCCAGGTAATGGAAGCAACCTAAATGCCCACAGACAGATGAATGGATAAAGATGTGGTACATATATAAAATGGAATATTACTCGGCCATTAAAAGGAATGAAACTGGGTCATTTGTAGAGACATCGATGGATCGAGAGACTGTCATACAGAATGAAGTAAGTCAGAAAGAGGAAAACAAATATTGTATATTAATGCATATATGTGGAGCCTAAAAATGGTACAGATGAACTGGTTTGCAGGGAAGAAATAGAGACACAGAGGTAGAGAACAAACGTATGGACACCAAGTGTGGGAAGCCATGGGGTGTTGGTGGTGGGATGAGTTGAGAGATTGGGATTGACCTGTATACATGTATATTCATAAAATACATAACTAATAATAATGTGCTGTTTAAAAACATAAATAAAATTAAATTTCAAAATTTTAAAAAATGAAATTTAAAAATAAAACAGAAAAAAATTCTTCTCGTCACACAGATGTATTTATAGGAATGAATTATTTCCATGCTTATATCTATAAATACATAAAAGAGGAATAAAATCTAACTTGAACCATAAAAGAAAAAAAAAAAACCTGAACCCACCCGTTATACACAGGAAAACCCTAGCAGGGCACTTGCTCCAGTGGTAAACAATTCTGAAATTGGTCAGAGGTGGGGAATCATCTCCCATACAGCCAGCAACCCACCCCCCACGCAAGGAGCGTCCTCATTGCAAAGCTGGGGAACCGTGCCGAGGCATCTGTGAGTAAACGTGAGCTGAGCCCCAGGCCAGCTGCTGCTGAACTTTTCCCACCCTTTCCAGGTAAAACACCTGAATATGTACAAGGGCTTGAAAGCCTAGAGGAAGGACCGTGGAGCCACACCAGCGACAGCACGCAGGCCAACTTGGTGCCTGCAGGCCAGCCAGGGTGGTCCTGGCCCCGGGCGCTCTTCCAGAAGTTTTGCATTGCCCTACCTGAGATACCCCTCCTGTCCCGGCCCCCACTGCTTTTTTCCTTCCTCACCTCTGTCCGGAGAGAAATTCCAGCGGAAGGTATGGGTGACACAACCTATTCTTTACAGGGGGCAGCCTGGCAACTCCTGCAGAAAGGCCAGCAGAACCCCACTCACACCGGGCCACCAACAAAGCTGTGGCCCCTCACTCCCTCCCACCAGCACAGCCCCGAGACTGCTGACGGGGCACAGAATATGGAGTCAGGCACAGCTTCAGGGGCTATTGCTGCCTGGATCTCTGTTTATATTGACCTCAAGGAGGCACACCTGGGGAGGGCGGGCCGGCAGGGTAAGGCTGCCCAGGTCAGCTAATCTTCAACCCTCAGGGAATCACATTGTTGAAAATGGACCCCGCTAAGGCAGAAGAGATGTCAAGGGAAAAAAGGACACAATGCCATTTGCAGCACCGTAGATGAGTCTAGAAGTAATCACGTGCCTTGTAGTAAGTCAGAAAGTGAAAGACACATATCAAATCATATCACTTATAGGTGTTACCTAAAAATGGATACCAGGGCAGATATTTCCACGGAGAAGGGCAATCACAGATTCATTAAACAAACTTATGTTTCACCAATGGAAAGGTGTGAGGATTGGTTTCATTACGATATCGGGGTTAACAGACATATACAAACACAGGTGACATATATAATCACCAAAGACCTACAGAATACCAAGAGAGGACTACTCAACATTCTGTCATATCGTACATGGGAAAAGGATCCCAGGAAGAACAGTTATCTGTATATGTGTAAAAGAACCACATCTTCCACACCTACAACAAGCCAAACATTGTAATCAAACTTGCTGTAATAAAAAATAAAAAATTAAATTAAAAACACGAACAAGAAGTAGTGAGACAAACGTGAGGGGCTTTCTCCTGGAACATTCCATTCTAAACTCCAAACTAGAACACCACTTCCACTGAGGCTCTCTTGCCCTAGTAACCAGATTTGGTAAGGGTGAACTGCTGCCACCTTGTGGCCGTTTCACACAACAGCTGTTTAATCCCAACGCTAATGGTCAGTTGATATTCAAAATCATTGCAGGCCTGTAAATGACACCTGCCCTGAAAACAAATCCTGGGGTCACATATCGACCAAAAAATTCAAAGCACGTCCATATTTCAAAACGACCGTTTCAAAAGGCATATTTTACGCACATTAGTGTTCTGCTTCTTTTCCTTTCTTTCCATTTTTGTTAAAAAACACGGGAATGGAAAAAGGCATCCCTCAGAATGGGCAAAAATCCTTGCAGACGAATCAATGGACAGAGGTTTAATCTCCAATATATATAAACAGCTCATGCAGCTTAAAATTAAAAAAAACAAACAACCCCAAAAAAATGGGCAGAAGATCTAAAGAGACGTTTCTTCAAAGAAGGCACAGAGATGGCCAAGACGCACATGAAAAGCTGCTCAACAGCACTAATTATTAGAGAAATGCAAATCAAAACTACAATGAGGTATCACCTCACACCTGTTAGAATCGGCATCATCAGAAAATCTACAAACAACCAATTCTGGGGAGGGTGTGGACAAAAGGAGCCCTCTTCCACTATTGGTGGGAATGTAAATTGATACAGTCACTATGGAGAACAGTATGGAGTTTCCTTAAAAAAACTAGAAATAGAATTACCATCTGATCCAGCAATCGCACTTCTGGGCATATACCCAGAGAAAACCGTATTTCAAAAAGACACATTCACCACAATATTCGTTGCAGCACTATTTACAATAGCCAGGTAATGGAAGCAACCTAAATGCCCACAGACAGATGAATGGATAAAGATGTGGTACATATATGAAATGGAATATTACTCGGCCATAAAAAGGAATGAAACTGGGTCATTTGTAGAGACATCGATGGATCGAGAGACTGTCATACAGAATGAAGTAAGTCAGAAAGAGGAAAACAAATATTGTATATTAATGCATATATGTGGAGCCTAAAGATGGTACAGATGAACTGGTTTGCAGGGAAGAAATAGAGACACAGATGTAGAGAAAAAACGTATGGACACCAAGTGTGGGAAGCCATGGGGTGGTGGTGGTGGGATGAGTTGGGAGTTTGGGATTGACCTGTATACATGTATACGCATAAAATACATAACTAATAATAATGTGCTGTATAAAAAAATAAATAAAATTAAATTTCAAAATTTTAAAAAATAAAATTTAAAAATAAAACAGAAAAAATCCTTCCCGTCACACAGATGTATTTATAGGAATGAATTATTTCCATGCTTATATCTATAAATACATAAAAGAGGAATAAAATCTAACTTGAACCATAAAAGAAAAAAAAACCTGAACCCACGAGTTATACAGAGGAAAACCCTATCAGGGCACTTGCTACAGTGGTAAACAATTCTGAAATTGGTCAGAGGTGGAGAACCATCTCCCATACAGCCATCAACCCACCCCCCACGCAAGGAGCGTCCTCATTGCAAAGCTGGGGGACCGTGCCGAGGCATCTGTGAGTAAACGTGAGCTGAGCCCCAGGACAGCTGCTGCTGAACTGTTCCCACCCTTTCCAGGTAAAACACCTGAATATGTACAAGGGCTTGAAAGCCTAGAGGAAGGACCGTGGAGCCACACCAGCGACAGCACGCAGGCCAACTTGGTGCCTGCAGGCCAGCCAGGGTGGTCGTCGCATGTAAAGCACAGTAAGAGGGGCACAACTTCGACAATGATGCACTTGGCCAAAAAGGGCGTATGCGTTTTCTCCTGAATATATTCAGGAGAAAACGCATACGCCCTTTTTGGCCAAGCAAGCAAGCGGGCAATGCAAATCTGCACTACAAAGTAGTATCACTTCCCACCGGTCAAAAGGGACATCCACAAAATGTGTAAAAACCAGAAAGGCAAGACAGGCCCTGGAGAACAGGGAGCCGTGTTATGCTGATGGGCGGGATGTAAGTTGCCAACTGCCTCACTGGAGGAGTGCATTGTGTTCCCTAAAACAAGTAAACAACAGAGCTACAGAGCCAAGGGCACTTCCAGTCTAGGGAATATACCTTGGGAAAACTGAAAATCCATAAGACAGAGCCACCCCCAAATTGAGGGCTGCACTGCTTACAAGAACCTCAACCTGGGTACACCTGAAATATCCCAGGAAATATAAAAATGGTTCCAAACATTGTGGAACTTACGTACGATGGAATATCCCTCAGCCACGAAATCCATGTCATAAGACCAGTAGCAGCAAAATGAGTGGATTCAGGTACGATGATTCTAAGGGAAAGAAGTCACACAGAAAAAGAAACTTATCATAAGATATCACTTAGGAAGATCCTGTAAACATGGCTACACATGAACTGAGTTAGGAAAGAGAACAGAGTCTCACATTTAGAAAACACTCTTATGCCTGCTTAAGGGGGAAGGAGAGGTGGGGTGATGCATCAAACCAGAGTTTGATATAAGCACAGGTACTGTTCCAAAAACCAACTATGGAATAGACAAGACCTACACCTTCCTCAGTGAAAGGGACTCAAAACCCCATATTTCCCGCAGAGGAATAGATCTGACTAGTAAGAATCTTAAAACCTATGTATTGATATGTCTCCGTAAGGGAATCAAGTGTGTCTAGACTGGCATAAACATGGCAGCGAGAATCAGCTCAAACCCACTCTAAAAAGGAATTTCAAAAACAGAACAAAGAAACAGGGAAATTCTTTACAATTCCTTCAGGGTCTCTGATGCAACCTGGAATGACCCTATCTACGATGACAGCTGGATGTGGCATGAGGCTGGACACTTGGGACTGAGAGGATTGGTGAGATTGGGTGAGCAAATGCAGACCCTTTAAAGCAATAATGCATGGCAACCATTCCATGGGTCCCACCTCTCCAGGTTGAAGGGAATATTACTACAGCTATAACATGTACGGGAAACCTAGAGAATGGACACACTGTGAATACGAAAGGTTTCTAAAACTCAACGAAGAGTCCCTCTCCTGGTGCTCCGGTTTGACTTTCCAACAGCTTTACTATCAATCTCCCAACTTGGAGAGACAGCCCCTTTAAGCTCCTGGTTCACACAGGTTGCCCATTTGGCAGAGGAGGAAAGGGAAGAGGGAGAACCAATGAGAGAGTAGCTGTTAGGCATTTGGATGGGCACATGTCACTCTAATTTCCCGGCAGGAAGAAGAATTTACCAAAGTCTCAGCCACCCACCGGGAACCAGTATAGGTCCTGAACCAAAAGTTTGGACTTGCGTTCAGCTCACAAAAAACGAGTTTGAAAATGGAGCTCAGGGGCACAGCAATTCACAAACAGGCAGAGTAATCAAGGCCAACTATCTTCCAAAATCTGTTGAGGGAAGGCAACGAGGCGGACTTGAAATCGAGGCAGAATAGCAGGAAACAGATTTCAAGAGGTACGTTGGAATCACCTGTAAAGCACAGGAAGAGGGGCACAACTTCGACAATGATGCACTTGGCCAAAAGGGGCGTATGCGTTTTCTCCTGAATATATTCAGGAGAACACGCATACGCCCTTTTGGCCAAGCAAGCAAGCGGGTAATGCAAATCTGCACTACAAAGAAGTATCACTTCCCACGGGTCAAAAGGGACATCAACAAAATGTGTAAAAACCAGAAAGGCAAGACAGGCCCTGGAGAACAGGGAGCCTTGTTATGCTGATGGGCGGGATGTAAGTTGCCAACTGCCTCACTGGAGGAGTGCATTGTGCTCCCTAAAACAAGTAAACAACAGAGCTACAGAGCCAAGGGCACTTCCAGTCTAGGGAATATACCTTGGGAAAACTGAAAATCAATAAGACAGAGCCACCCCCAAATTGAGGGCTGCACTGCTTACAAGAACCTCAACCTGGGTACACCGGAAATATCCCAGGAAATATAAAAATGGTTCAAAAAATTGTGGAAATTACATACGATGGAATATCCCTCACCCATGAAATCAATGTCATAAGACCAGTAGCAGCAAAATGAGTGGATTCAGGTACGATGATTCTAAGGGAAAGAAGTCACACAGAAAAAGAAACTTATCATAAGATATCACTTAGGAAGATCCTGTAAACATGGCTACACATGAACTGAGTTAGGAAAGAGAACAGAGTCTCACATTTAGAAAACACTCTTATGCCTGCTTAAGGGGGAAGGAGAGGTGGGGTGATGCATCAAACCAGAGTTTGATATAAGCACAGGTACTGTTCCAAAAACCAACTATGGAATAGACAAGACCTACACCTTCCTCAGTGAAAGGGACTGAAAACCCCATATTTCCCACAGAGGAATAGATCTGACTAGTAAGAATCTTAAAACCTATGTACTGATATGTCTCCGTAAGGGAATCAAGTGTGTCTAGACTGGCATAAACATGGCAGCGAGAATCAGCTCAAACCCACTCTAAAAAGGAATTTCAAAAACAGAACAAAGAAACAGGGAAATTCTTAACAATTCCTTCAGGGTCTCTGATGCAACCTGGAATGACCCTATCTACGATGACAGCTGGATGTGGCATGAGGCTGGACACTTGGGACTGAGAGGATTGGAGAGATTGGGTGAGCAAAGGCAGACACTTTATAGCAATAATGCATGGCAACCATTCCATGGGTCCCACCTCTCCAGGTTGAAGGGAATATTACTACAGCTATAACATGTACGGGAAACCTAGAGAATGGACACACTGTGAATACGAAAGGTTTCTAAAACTCAACGAAGAGTCCCACTCCTGGTGCTCCGGTTTGACTTTCCAACAGCTTTACTATCAATCTCCCAACTTGGAGAGACAGCCCCTTTAAGCTCCTGGTTCACACAGGTTGCCCATTTGGCAGAGGAGGAAAGGGAAGAGGGAGAACCAATGAGAGAGTAGCTGTTAGGCATTTGGATGGGCACATGTCACTCTAAGTTCCCGGCAGGAAGAAGAATTCACCAAAGTCTCAGCCACCCACCGGGAACCAGTATAGGTCCTGAACCAAATGTTTGGACTTGCGTTCAGCTCACAAAAAACGAGTTGAAAAATGGAGCTCAGGGGCACAGCAATTCACAAACTGGCAGAGTAATCAAGGCCAACTATCGACCAAAAATCTGTTGAGGGAAGGCAACGAGGTGGACTTGAATGCGAGGCAGAATAGCAGGAAACAGATTTCAAGAGGTACGTTAGAATCGCCTGTAAAGCACAGGAAGAGGGGCACAACTTCGACAATGATGCACTTGGCCAAAAAGGGCGTATGCGTTTTCTCCTGAATATATTCAGGAGAAAACGCATACGCCCTTTTTGGCCAAGCAAGCAAGCGGGCAATGCAAATCTGCACTACAAAGAAGTATCACTTCCCAACGGTCAAAAGGGACATCCACAAAATGTGTAAAAACCAGAAAGGCAAGACAGGCCCTGGAGAACAGGGAGCCTTGTTATGCTGATGGGCGGGATGTAAGTTGCCAACTGCCTCACTGGAGGAGTGCATTGTGTTCCCTAAAACAAGAAAACAACAGAGCTACAGAGCCAAGGGCACTTCCAGTCTAGGGAATATACCTTGGGAAAACTGAAAATCCATAAGACAGAGCCACCCCCAAATTGAGGGCTGCACTGCTTACAAGAACCTCAACCTGGGTACACCTGAAATATCCCAGGAAATATAAAAATGGTTCCAAACATTGTGGAACTTACGTACGATGGAATATCCCTCAGCCACGAAATCAATGTCATAAGACCAGTAGCAGCAAAATGAGTGGATTCAGGTACGATGATTCTAAGTGAAAGAAGTCACACAGGAAAAGAAACTTATCATAAGATATCACTTAGGAAGATCCTGTAAACATGGCAACACATGAACTGAGTTAGGAAAGAGAACAGAGTCTCACATTTAGAAAACACTCTTATGCCTGCTTAAGGGGGAAGGAGAGGTGGGGTGATGCATCAAACCAGAGTTTGATATAAGCACAGGTACTGTTCCAAAAACCAACTATGGAATAGACAAGACGTACACCTTCCTCAGTGAAAGGGACTCAAAACCCCATATTTCCCGCAGAGGAATAGATCTGACTAGTAAGAATCTTAAAACCTATGTATTGATATGTCTCCGTAAGGGAATCAAGTGTGTCTAGACTGGCATAAACATGGCAGCGAGAATCAGCTCAAACCCACTCTAAAAAGGAATTTCCAAAACAGAACAAAGAAACAGGGAAATTCTTTACAATTCCTTCAGGGTCTCTGATGCAACCTGGAATGACCCTATCTACGATGACAGCTGGATGTGGCATGAGGCTGGACACTTGGGACTGAGAGGATTGGAGAGATTGGGTGAGCAAATGCAGACCCTTTAAAGCAATAATGCATGGCAACCATTCCATGGGTCCCACCTCTCCAGGTTGAAGGGAATATTACTACAGCTATAACATGTACGGGAAACCTAGAGAATGGACACACTGTGAATACGAAAGGTTTCTAAAACTCAACGAAGAGTCCCTCTCCTGGTGCTCCGGTTTGACTTTCCAACAGCTTTACTATCAATCTCCCAACTTGGAGAGACAGCCCCTTTAAGCTCCTGGTTCACACAGGTTGCCCATTTGGCAGAGGAGGAAAGGGAAGAGGGAGAACCAATGAGAGAGTAGCTGTTAGGCATTTGGATGGGCACATGTCACTCTAAGTTCCCGGCAGGAAGAAGAATTCACCAAAGTCTCAGCCACCCACCGGGAACCAGTATAGGAACTGAACCAAATGTTTGGACTTGCGTTCAGCTCACAAGAAACGAGTTGAAAAATGGAGCTCAGGGGCACAGCAATTCACAAACTGGCAGAGTAATCAAGGCCAACTATCGTCCAAAAATCTGTTGAGGGAAGGCAACGAGGCGGACTTGAATGCGAGGCAGAATAGCAGGAAACAGATTTCAAGAGGTACGTTAGAATCGCCTGTAAAGCACAGGAAGAGGGGCACAACTTCGACAATGATGCCCTTGGCCAAAAAGGGCGTATGCGTTTTCTCCTGAATATATTCAGGAGAAAACGCATACGCCCTTTTTGGCCAAGCAAGCAAGCGGGCAATGCAAATCTGCACTACAAAGAAGTATCACTTCCCAACGGTCAAAAGGGACATCCACAAAATGTGTAAAAACCAGAAAGGCAAGACAGGCCCTGGAGAACAGGGAGCCTTGTTATGCTGATGGGCGGGATGTAAGTTGCCAACTGCCTCACTGGAGGAGTGCATTGTGTTCCCTAAAACAAGAAAACAACAGAGCTACAGAGCCAAGGGCACTTCCAGTCTAGGGAATATACCTTGGGAAAACTGAAAATCCGTAAGACAGAGCCACCCCCAAATTGAGGGCTGCACTGCTTACAAGAACCTCAACCTGGGTACACCTGAAATATCCCAGGAAATATAAAAATGGTTCCAAACATTGTGGAACTTACGTACGATGGTATATCCCTCAGCCACGAAATCAATGTCATAAGACCAGTAGCAGCAAAATGAGTGGATTCAGGTACGATGATTCTAAGTGAAAGAAGTCACACAGGAAAAGAAACTTATCATAAGATATCACTTAGGAAGATCCTGTAAACATGGCAACACATGAACTGAGTTAGGAAAGAGAACAGAGTCTCACATTTAGAAAACACTCTTATGCCTGCTTAAGGGGGAAGGAGAGGTGGGGTGATGCATCAAACCAGAGTTTGATATAAGCACAGGTACTGTTCCAAAAACCAACTATGGAATAGACAAGACGTACACCTTCCTCAGTGAAAGGGACTCAAAACCCCATATTTCCCGCAGAGGAATAGATCTGACTAGTAAGAATCTTAAAACCTATGTATTGATATGTCTCCGTAAGGGAATCAAGTGTGTCTAGACTGGCATAAACATGGCAGCGAGAATCAGCTCAAACCCACTCTAAAAAGGAATTTCCAAAACAGAACAAAGAAACAGGGAAATTCTTTACAATTCCTTCAGGGTCTCTGATGCAACCTGGAATGACCCTATCTATGATGACAGCTGGATGTGGCATGAGGCTGGACACTTGGGACTGAGAGAATTGGAGAGATTGGGTGAGCAAATGCAGACCCTTTAAAGCAATAATGCATGGCAACCATTCCATGGGTCCCACCTCTCCAGGTTGAAGGGAATATTACTACAGCTATAACATGTACGGGAAACCTAGAGAATGGACACACTGTGAATACGAAAGGTTTCTAAAACTCAACGAAGAGTCCCTCTCCTGGTGCTCCGGTTTGACTTTCCAACAGCTTTACTATCAATCTCCCAACTTGGAGAGACAGCCCCTTTAAGCTCCTGGTTCACACAGGTTGCCCATTTGGCAGAGGAGGAAAGGGAAGAGGGAGAACCAATGAGAGAGTAGCTGTTAGGCATTTGGATGGGCACATGTCACTCTAAGTTCCCGGCAGGAAGAAGAATTCACCAAAGTCTCAGCCACCCACCGGGAACCAGTATAGGAACTGAACCAAATGTTTGGACTTGCGTTCAGCTCACAAGAAACGAGTTGAAAAATGGAGCTCAGGGGCACAGCAATTCACAAACTGGCAGAGTAATCAAGGCCAACTATCGTCCAAAAATCTGTTGAGGGAAGGCAACGAGGCGGACTTGAATGCGAGGCAGAATAGCAGGAAACAGATTTCAAGAGGTACGTTAGAATCGCCTGTAAAGCACAGGAAGAGGGGCACAACTTCGACAATGATGCACTTGGCCAAAAAGGGCGTATGCGTTTTCTCCTGAATATATTCAGGAGAAAACGCATACGCCCTTTTTGGCCAAGCAAGCAAGCGGGCAATGCAAATCTGCACTACAAAGAAGTATCACTTCCCAACGGTCAAAAGGGACATCCACAAAATGTGTAAAAACCAGAAAGGCAAGACAGGCCCTGGAGAACAGGGAGCCTTGTTATGCTGATGGGCGGGATGTAAGTTGCCAACTGCCTCACTGGAGGAGTGCATTGTGTTCCCTAAAACAAGTAAACAACAGAGCTACAGAGCCAAGGGCACTTCCAGTCTAGGGAATATACCTTGGGAAAACTGAAAATCCATAAGACAGAGCCACCCCCAAATTGAGGGCTGCACTGCTTACAAGAACCTCAACCTGGGTACACCTGAAATATCCCAGGAAATATAAAAATGGTTCCAAACATTGTGGAACTTACGTACGATGGAATATCCCTCAGCCACGAAATCCATGTCATAAGACCAGTAGCAGCAAAATGAGTGGATTCAGGTACGATGATTCTAAGGGAAAGAAGTCACACAGAAAAAGAAACTTATCATAAGATATCACTTAGGAAGATCCTGTAAACATGGCTACACATGAACTGAGTTAGGAAAGAGAACAGAGTCTCACATTTAGAAAACACTCTTATGCCTGCTTAAGGGGGAAGGAGAGGTGGGGTGATGCATCAAACCAGAGTTTGATATAAGCACAGGTACTGTTCCAAAAACCAACTATGGAATAGACAAGACCTACACCTTCCTCAGTGAAAGGGACTCAAAACCCCATATTTCCCGCAGAGGAATAGATCTGACTAGTAAGAATCTTAAAACCTATGTATTGATATGTCTCCGTAAGGGAATCAAGTGTGTCTAGACTGGCATAAACATGGCAGCGAGAATCAGCTCAAACCCACTCTAAAAAGGAATTTCAAAAACAGAACAAAGAAACAGGGAAATTCTTAACAATTCCTTCAGGGTCTCTGATGCAACCTGGAATGACCCTATCTACGATGACAGCTGGATGCGGCATGAGGCTGGACACTTGGGACTGAGAGGATTGGAGAGATTGGGTGAGCAAAGGCAGACCCTTTATAGCAATAATGCATGGCACCCATTCCATGATTCCCAACTCTCCAGGTTGAAGGGAATATTACTACAGCTTTAACATGTACGGGAAACCTAGAGAATGGACACACTGTGAATACGAAAGGTTTCTAAAACTCAATGAAGAGTCCCTCTCCTGGTGCTCTGGTTTGACTTTCCAACTGCTTTACTATCAATCTCCCAACTTGGAGAGACAGCCCCTTTAAGCTCCTGGTTCACACAGGTTGCCAATTTGGCAGAGGATGAAAGGGAAGAGGGAGAACCAATGAGAGAGTCGCTGTTAGGCATTTGGATGGGCACATGTCACTCTAATTTCCCGGCAGGAAGAAGAATTCACCAAAGTCTCAGCCACCCACCGGGAACCAGTATAGGTCCTGAACCAAAAGTTTGGACTTGCGTGCAGCTCACAAAAAACGAGTTTGAAAATGGAGCTCAGAGGCACAGCAATTCACAAACTGGCAGAGTAATCAAGGCCAACTATCGTCCAAAATCTGTTGAGGGAAGGCAACGAGGCGGACTTGAAAGCGAGGCAGAATAGCAGGAAACAGATTTCAAGATGTACGTTGGAATCACCTGTAAAGCACAGGAAGAGGGGCACAACTTCGACAATGATGCACTTGGCCAAAAAGGGCGTATGCGTGTTCTCCTGAATATATTCAGGAGAACACGCATACGCCCTTTTGGCCAAGCAAGCAAGCGGGCAATGCAAATCTGCACTACAAAGAAGTATCACTTCCCACGGGTCAAAAGGGACATCCACAAAATGTGTAAAAACCAGAAAGGCAAGACAGGCCCTGGAGAACAGGGAGCCTTGTTATGCTGATGGACGGGATGTAAGTTGCCAACTGCCTCACTGGAGGAGTGCATTGTGTTCCCTAAAACAAGTAAACAACAGAGCTACAGAGCCAAGGGCACTTCCAGTCTAGGGAATATACCTTGGGAAAACTGAAAATCAATAAGACAGAGCCACCCCCAAATTGAGGGCTGCACTGCTTACAAGAACCTCAACCTGGGTACACCGGAAATATCCCAGGAAATATAAAAATGGTTCCAAACATTGTGGAACTTACATACGATGGAATATCCCTCAGCCACGAAATCAATGTCATAAGACCAGTAGCAGCAAAATGAGTGGATTCAGGTACGATGATTCTAAGTGAAAGAAGTCACACAGAAAAAGAAACTTATCATAAGATATCACTTAGGAAGATCCTGTAAACATGGCTACACATGAACTGAGTTAGGAAAGAGAACAGAGTCTCACATTTAGAAAACACTCTTATGCCTGCTTAAGGGGGAAGGAGAGGTGGGGTGATGCATCAAACCAGAGTTTGATATAAGCACAAGTACTGTTCCAAAAACCAACTATGGAATAGACAAGACCTACACCTTCCTCAGTGAAAGGGACTCAAAACCCCATATTTCCCACAGAGGAATAGATCTGACTAGTAAGAATCTTAAAACCTATGTATTGATATGTCTCCGTAAGGGAATCAAGTGTGTCTAGACTGGCATAAACATGGCAGCGAGAATCAGCTCAAACCCACTCTAAAAAGGAATTTCAAAAACAGAACAAAGAAACAGGGAAATTCTTTACAATTCCTTCAGGGTCTCTGATGCAACCTGGAATGACCCTATCTACGATGACAGCTGGATGTGGCATGAGGCTGGACACTTGGGACTGAGAGGATTGGTGAGATTGGGTGAGCAAATGCAGACCCTTTAAAGCAATAATGCATGGCAACCATTCCATGGGTCCCACCTCTCCAGGTTGAAGGGAATATTACTACAGCTATAACATGTACGGGAAACCTAGAGAATGGACACACTGTGAATACGAAAGGTTTCTAAAACTCAACGAAGAGTCCCTCTCCTGGTGCTCCGGTTTGACTTTCCAACAGCTTTACTATCAATCTCCCAACTTGGAGAGACAGCCCCTTTAAGCTCCTGGTTCACACAGGTTGCCCATTTGGCAGAGGAGGAAAGGGAAGAGGGAGAACCAATGAGAGAGTAGCTGTTAGGCATTTGGATGGGCACATGTCACTCTAATTTCCCGGCAGGAAGATGAATTTACCAAAGTCTCAGCCACCCACCGGGAACCAGTATAGGTCCTGAACCAAAAGTTTGGACTTGCGTTCAGCTCACAAAAAACGAGTTTGAAAATGGAGCTCAGGGGCACAGCAATTCACAAACAGGCAGAGTAATCAAGGCCAACTATCTTCCAAAATCTGTTGAGGGAAGGCAACGAGGCGGACTTGAATGCGAGGCAGAATAGCAGGAAACAGATTTCAAGAGGTACGTTGGAATCACCTGTAAAGCACAGGAAGAGGGGCACAACTTCGACAATGATGCACTTGGCCAAAAAGGGCGTATGCGTTTTCTCCTGAATATATTCAGGAGAACACGCATACGCCCTTTTGGCCAAGCAAGCAAGCGGGTAATGCAAATCTGCACTACAAAGAAGTATCACTTCCCACGGGTCAAAAGGGACATCCACAAAATGTGTAAAAACCAGAAAGGCAAGACAGGCCCTGGAGAACAGGGAGCCTTGTTATGCTGATGGGCGGGATGTAAGTTGCCAACTGCCTCACTGGAGGAGTGCATTGTGCTCCCTAAAACAAGTAAACAACAGAGCTACAGAGCCAAGGGCACTTCCAGTCTAGGGAATATACCTTGGGAAAACTGAAAATCAATAAGACAGAGCCACCCCCAAATTGAGGGCTGCACTGCTTACAAGAACCTCAACCTGGGTACACCGGAAATATCCCAGGAAATATAAAAATGGTTCAAAAAATTGTGGAAATTACATACGATGGAATATCCCTCACCCATGAAATCAATGTCATAAGACCAGTAGCAGCAAAATGAGTGGATTCAGGTACGATGATTCTAAGGGAAAGAAGTCACACAGAAAAAGAAACTTATCATAAGATATCACTTAGGAAGATCCTGTAAACATGGCTACACATGAACTGAGTTAGGAAAGAGAACAGAGTCTCACATTTAGAAAACACTCTTATGCCTGCTTAAGGGGGAAGGAGAGGTGGGGTGATGCATCAAACCAGAGTTTGATATAAGCACAGGTACTGTTCCAAAAACCAACTATGGAATAGACAAGACCTACACCTTCCTCAGTGAAAGGGACTGAAAACCCCATATTTCCCACAGAGGAATAGATCTGACTAGTAAGAATCTTAAAACCTATGTACTTATATGTCTCCGTAAGGGAATCAAGTGTGTCTAGACTGGCATAAACATGGCAGCGAGAATCAGCTCAAACCCACTCTAAAAAGGAATTTCAAAAACAGAACAAAGAAACAGGGAAATTCTTAACAATTCCTTCAGGGTCTCTGATGCAACCTGGAATGACCCTATCTACGATGACAGCTGGATGTGGCATGAGGCTGGACACTTGGGACTGAGAGGATTGGAGAGATTGGGTGAGCAAAGGCAGACACTTTATAGCAATAATGCATGGCAACCATTCCATGGGTCCCACCTCTCCAGGTTGAAGGGAATATTACTACAGCTATAACATGTACGGGAAACCTAGAGAATGGACACACTGTGAATACGAAAGGTTTCTAAAACTCAACGAAGAGTCCCACTCCTGGTGCTCCGGTTTGACTTTCCAACAGCTTTACTATCAATCTCCCAACTTGGAGAGACAGCCCCTTTAAGCTCCTGGTTCACACAGGTTGCCCATTTGGCAGAGGAGGAAAGGGAAGAGGGAGAACCAATGAGAGAGTAGCTGTTAGGCATTTGGATGGGCACATGTCACTCTAAGTTCCCGGCAGGAAGAAGAATTCACCAAAGTCTCAGCCACCCACCGGGAAACAGTATAGGTCCTGAACCAAATGTTTGGACTTGCGTTCAGCTCACAAAAAACGAGTTGAAAAATGGAGCTCAGGGGCACAGCAATTCACAAACTGGCAGAGTAATCAAGGCCAACTATCGACCAAAAATCTGTTGAGGGAAGGCAACGAGGCGGACTTGAATGCGAGGCAGAATAGCAGGAAACAGATTTCAAGAGGTACGTTAGAATCGCCTGTAAAGCACAGGAAGAGGGGCACAACTTCGACAATGATGCACTTGGCCAAAAAGGGCGTATGCGTTTTCTCCTGAATATATTCAGGAGAAAACGCATACGCCCTTTTTGGCCAAGCAAGCAAGCGGGCAATGCAAATCTGCACTACAAAGAAGTATCACTTCCCACCGGTCAAAAGGGACATCCACAAAATGTGTAAAAACCAGAAAGGCAAGACAGGCCCTGGAGAACAGGGAGCCTTGTTATGCTGATGGGCGGGATGTAAGTTGCCAACTGCCTCACTGGAGGAGTGCATTGTGTTCCCTAAAACAAGTAAACAACAGAGCTACAGAGCCAAGGGCACTTCCAGTCTAGGGAATATACCTTGGGAAAACTGAAAATCCATAAGACAGAGCCACCCCCAAATTGAGGGCTGCACTGCTTACAAGAACCTCAACCTGGGTACACCTGAAATATCCCAGGAAATATAAAAATGGTTCCAAACATTGTGGAACTTACGTACGATGGAATATCCCTCAGCCACGAAATCAATGTCATAAGACCAGTAGCAGCAAAATGAGTGGATTCAGGTACGATGATTCTAAGGGAAAGAAGTCACACAGGAAAAGAAACTTATCATAAGATATCACTTAGGAAGATCCTGTAAACATGGCAACACATGAACTGAGTTAGGAAAGAGAACAGAGTCTCACATTTAGAAAACACTCTTATGCCTGCTTAAGGGGGAAGGAGAGGTGGGGTGATGCATCAAACCAGAGTTTGATATAAGCACAGGTACTGTTCCAAAAACCAACTATGGAATAGACAAGACGTACACCTTCCTCAGTGAAAGGGACTCAAAACCCCATATTTCCCGCAGAGGAATAGATCTGACTAGTAAGAATCTTAAAACCTATGTATTGATATGTCTCCGTAAGGGAATCAAGTGTGTCTAGACTGGCATAAACATGGCAGCGAGAATCAGCTCAAACCCACTCTAAAAAGGAATTTCCAAAACAGAACAAAGAAACAGGGAAATTCTTTACAATTCCTTCAGGGTCTCTGATGCAACCTGGAATGACCCTATCTACGATGACAGCTGGATGTGGCATGAGGCTGGACACTTGGGACTGAGAGGATTGGTGAGATTGGGTGAGCAAAGGCAGACCCTTTATAGCAATAATGCATGGCAACCATTCCATGGGTCCCACCTCTCCAGGTTGAAGGGAATATTACTACAGCTATAACATGTACGGGAAACCTAGAGAATGGACACACTGTGAATACGAAAGGTTTCTAAAACTCAACGAAGAGTCCCTCTCCTGGTGCTCCGGTTTGACTTTCCAACAGCTTTACTATCAATCTCCCAACTTGGAGAGACAGCCCCTTTAAGCTCCTGGTTCACACAGGTTGCCCATTTGGCAGAGGAGGAAAGGGAAGAGGGAGAACCAATGAGAGAGTAGCTGTTAGGCATTTGGATGGGCACATGTCACTCTAAGTTCCCGGCAGGAAGAAGAATTCACCAAAGTCTCAGCCACCCACCGGGAACCAGTATAGGAACTGAACCAAATGTTTGGACTTGCGTTCAGCTCACAAGAAACGAGTTGAAAAATGGAGCTCAGGGGCACAGCAATTCACAAACTGGCAGAGTAATCAAGGCCAACTATCGTCCAAAAATCTGTTGAGGGAAGGCAACGAGGCGGACTTGAATGCGAGGCAGAATAGCAGGAAACAGATTTCAAGAGGTACGTTAGAATCGCCTGTAAAGCACAGGAAGAGGGGCACAACTTCGACAATGATGCCCTTGGCCAAAAAGGGCGTATGCGTTTTCTCCTGAATATATTCAGGAGAAAACGCATACGCCCTTTTTGGACAAGCAAGCAAGCGGGCAATGCAAATCTGCACTACAAAGAAGTATCACTTCCCAACGGTCAAAAGGGACATCCACAAAATGTGTAAAAACCAGAAAGGCAAGACAGGCCCTGGAGAACAGGGAGCCTTGTTATGCTGATGGGCGGGATGTAAGTTGCCAACTGCCTCACTGGAGGAGTGCATTGTGTTCCCTAAAACAAGAAAACAACAGAGCTACAGAGCCAAGGGCACTTCCAGTCTAGGGAATATACCTTGGGAAAACTGAAAATCCATAAGACAGAGCCACCCCCAAATTGAGGGCTGCACTGCTTACAAGAACCTCAACCTGGGTACACCTGAAATATCCCAGGAAATATAAAAATGGTTCCAAACATTGTGGAACTTACGTACGATGGAATATCCCTCAGCCACGAAATCAATGTCATAAGACCAGTAGCAGCAAAATGAGTGGATTCAGGTACGATGATTCTAAGTGAAAGAAGTCACACAGGAAAAGAAACTTATCATAAGATATCACTTAGGAAGATCCTGTAAACATGGCAACACATGAACTGAGTTAGGAAAGAGAACAGAGTCTCACATTTAGAAAACACTCTTATGCCTGCTTAAGGGGGAAGGAGAGGTGGGGTGATGCATCAAACCAGAGTTTGATATAAGCACAGGTACTGTTCCAAAAACCAACTATGGAATAGACAAGACGTACACCTTCCTCAGTGAAAGGGACTCAAAACCCCATATTTCCCGCAGAGGAATAGATCTGACTAGTAAGAATCTTAAAACCTATGTATTGATATGTCTCCGTAAGGGAATCAAGTGTGTCTAGACTGGCATAAACATGGCAGCGAGAATCAGCTCAAACCCACTCTAAAAAGGAATTTCCAAAACAGAACAAAGAAACAGGGAAATTCTTTACAATTCCTTCAGGGTCTCTGATGCAACCTGGAATGACCCTATCTACGATGACAGCTGGATGTGGCATGAGGCTGGACACTTGGGACTGAGAGGATTGGAGAGATTGGGTGAGCAAATGCAGACCCTTTAAAGCAATAATGCATGGCAACCATTCCATGGGTCCCACCTCTCCAGGTTGAAGGGAATATTACTACAGCTATAACATGTACGGGAAACCTAGAGAATGGACACACTGTGAATACGAAAGGTTTCTAAAACTCAACGAAGAGTCCCTCTCCTGGTGCTCCGGTTTGACTTTCCAACAGCTTTACTATCAATCTCCCAACTTGGAGAGACAGCCCCTTTAAGCTCCTGGTTCACACAGGTTGCCCATTTGGCAGAGGAGGAAAGGGAAGAGGGAGAACCAATGAGAGAGTAGCTGTTAGGCATTTGGATGGGCACATGTCACTCTAATTTCCCGGCAGGAAGAAGAATTTACCAAAGTCTCAGCCACCCACCGGGAACCAGTATAGGTCCTGAACCAAAAGTTTGGACTTGCGTTCAGCTCACAAAAAACGAGTTTGAAAATGGAGCTCAGGGGCACAGCAATTCACAAACAGGCAGAGTAATCAAGGCCAACTATCTTCCAAAATCTGTTGAGGGAAGGCAACGAGGCGGACTTGAAATCGAGGCAGAATAGCAGGAAACAGATTTCAAGAGGTACGTTGGAATCACCTGTAAAGCACAGGAAGAGGGGCACAACTTCGACAATGATGCACTTGGCCAAATGGGGCGTATGCGTTTTCTCCTGAATATATTCAGGAGAACACGCATATGCCCTTTTGGCCAAGCAAGCAAGCGGGTAATGCAAATCTGCACTACAAAGAAGTATCACTTCCCACGGGTCAAAAGGGACATCAACAAAATGTGTAAAAACCAGAAAGGCAAGACAGGCCCTGGAGAACAGGGAGCCTTGTTATGCTGATGGGCGGGATGTAAGTTGCCAACTGCCTCACTGGAGGAGTGCATTGTGCTCCCTAAAACAAGTAAACAACAGAGCTACAGAGCCAAGGGCACTTCCAGTCTAGGGAATATACCTTGGGAAAACTGAAAATCAATAAGACAGAGCCACCCCCAAATTGAGGGCTGCACTGCTTACAAGAACCTCAACCTGGGTACACCGGAAATATCCCAGGAAATATAAAAATGGTTCAAAAAATTGTGGAAATTACATACGATGGAATATCCCTCACCCATGAAATCAATGTCATAAGACCAGTAGCAGCAAAATGAGTGGATTCAGGTACGATGATTCTAAGGGAAAGAAGTCACACAGAAAAAGAAACTTATCATAAGATATCACTTAGGAAGATCCTGTAAACATGGCTACACATGAACTGAGTTAGGAAAGAGAACAGAGTCTCACATTTAGAAAACACTCTTATGCCTGCTTAAGGGGGAAGGAGAGGTGGGGTGATGCATCAAACCAGAGTTTGATATAAGCACAGGTACTGTTCCAAAAACCAACTATGGAATAGACAAGACCTACACCTTCCTCAGTGAAAGGGACTGAAAACCCCATATTTCCCACAGAGGAATAGATCTGACTAGTAAGAATCTTAAAACCTATGTACTGATATGTCTCCGTAAGGGAATCAAGTGTGTCTAGACTGGCATAAACATGGCAGCGAGAATCAGCTCAAACCCACTCTAAAAAGGAATTTCAAAAACAGAACAAAGAAACAGGGAAATTCTTAACAATTCCTTCAGGGTCTCTGATGCAACCTGGAATGACCCTATCTACGATGACAGCTGGATGTGGCATGAGGCTGGACACTTGGGACTGAGAGGATTGGAGAGATTGGGTGAGCAAAGGCAGACACTTTATAGCAATAATGCATGGCAACCATTCCATGGGTCCCACCTCTCCAGGTTGAAGGGAATATTACTACAGCTATAACATGTACGGGAAACCTAGAGAATGGACACACTGTGAATACGAAAGGTTTCTAAAACTCAACGAAGAGTCCCACTCCTGGTGCTCCGGTTTGACTTTCCAACAGCTTTACTATCAATCTCCCAACTTGGAGAGACAGCCCCTTTAAGCTCCTGGTTCACACAGGTTGCCCATTTGGCAGAGGAGGAAAGGGAAGAGGGAGAACCAATGAGAGAGTAGCTGTTAGGCATTTGGATGGGCACATGTCACTCTAAGTTCCCGGCAGGAAGAAGAATTCACCAAAGTCTCAGCCACCCCCCGGGAACCAGTATAGGTCCTGAACCAAATGTTTGGACTTGCGTTCAGCTCACAAAAAACGAGTTGAAAAATGGAGCTCAGGGGCACAGCAATTCACAAACTGGCAGAGTAATCAAGGCCAACTATCGACCAAAAATCTGTTGAGGGAAGGCAACGAGGTGGACTTGAATGCGAGGCAGAATAGCAGGAAACAGATTTCAAGAGGTACGTTAGAATCGCCTGTAAAGCACAGGAAGAGGGGCACAACTTCGACAATGATGCACTTGGCCAAAAAGGGCGTATGCGTTTTCTCCTGAATATATTCAGGAGAAAACGCATACGCCCTTTTTGGCCAAGCAAGCAAGCGGGCAATGCAAATCTGCACTACAAAGAAGTATCACTTCCCAACGGTCAAAAGGGACATCCACAAAATGTGTAAAAACCAGAAAGGCAAGACAGGCCCTGGAGAACAGGGAGCCTTGTTATGCTGATGGGCGGGATGTAAGTTGCCAACTGCCTCACTGGAGGAGTGCATTGTGTTCCCTAAAACAAGAAAACAACAGAGCTACAGAGCCAAGGGCACTTCCAGTCTAGGGAATATACCTTGGGAAAACTGAAAATCCATAAGACAGAGCCACCCCCAAATTGAGGGCTGCACTGCTTACAAGAACCTCAACCTGGGTACACCTGAAATATCCCAGGAAATATAAAAATGGTTCCAAACATTGTGGAACTTACGTACGATGGAATATCCCTCAGCCACGAAATCAATGTCATAAGACCAGTAGCAGCAAAATGAGTGGATTCAGGTACGATGATTCTAAGTGAAAGAAGTCACACAGGAAAAGAAACTTATCATAAGATATCACTTAGGAAGATCCTGTAAACATGGCAACACATGAACTGAGTTAGGAAAGAGAACAGAGTCTCACATTTAGAAAACACTCTTATGCCTGCTTAAGGGGGAAGGAGAGGTGGGGTGATGCATCAAACCAGAGTTTGATATAAGCACAGGTACTGTTCCAAAAACCAACTATGGAATAGACAAGACGTACACCTTCCTCAGTGAAAGGGACTCAAAACCCCATATTTCCCGCAGAGGAATAGATCTGACTAGTAAGAATCTTAAAACCTATGTATTGATATGTCTCCGTAAGGGAATCAAGTGTGTCTAGACTGGCATAAACATGGCAGCGAGAATCAGCTCAAACCCACTCTAAAAAGGAATTTCCAAAACAGAACAAAGAAACAGGGAAATTCTTTACAATTCCTTCAGGGTCTCTGATGCAACCTGGAATGACCCTATCTACGATGACAGCTGGATGTGGCATGAGGCTGGACACTTGGGACTGAGAGGATTGGAGAGATTGGGTGAGCAAATGCAGACCCTTTAAAGCAATAATGCATGGCAACCATTCCATGGGTCCCACCTCTCCAGGTTGAAGGGAATATTACTACAGCTATAACATGTACGGGAAACCTAGAGAATGGACACACTGTGAATACGAAAGGTTTCTAAAACTCAACGAAGAGTCCCTCTCCTGGTGCTCCGGTTTGACTTTCCAACAGCTTTACTATCAATCTCCCAACTTGGAGAGACAGCCCCTTTAAGCTCCTGGTTCACACAGGTTGCCCATTTGGCAGAGGAGGAAAGGGAAGAGGGAGAACCAATGAGAGAGTAGCTGTTAGGCATTTGGATGGGCACATGTCACTCTAAGTTCCCGGCAGGAAGAAGAATTCACCAAAGTCTCAGCCACCCACCGGGAACCAGTATAGGAACTGAACCAAATGTTTGGACTTGCGTTCAGCTCACAAGAAACGAGTTGAAAAATGGAGCTCAGGGGCACAGCAATTCACAAACTGGCAGAGTAATCAAGGCCAACTATCGTCCAAAAATCTGTTGAGGGAAGGCAACGAGGCGGACTTGAATGCGAGGCAGAATAGCAGGAAACAGATTTCAAGAGGTACGTTAGAATCGCCTGTAAAGCACAGGAAGAGGGGCACAACTTCGACAATGATGCCCTTGGCCAAAAAGGGCGTATGCGTTTTCTCCTGAATATATTCAGGAGAAAACGCATACGCCCTTTTTGGCCAAGCAAGCAAGCGGGCAATGCAAATCTGCACTACAAAGAAGTATCACTTCCCAACGGTCAAAAGGGACATCCACAAAATGTGTAAAAACCAGAAAGGCAAGACAGGCCCTGGAGAACAGGGAGCCTTGTTATGCTGATGGGCGGGATGTAAGTTGCCAACTGCCTCACTGGAGGAGTGCATTGTGTTCCCTAAAACAAGAAAACAACAGAGCTACAGAGCCAAGGGCACTTCCAGTCTAGGGAATATACCTTGGGAAAACTGAAAATCCGTAAGACAGAGCCACCCCCAAATTGAGGGCTGCACTGCTTACAAGAACCTCAACCTGGGTACACCTGAAATATCCCAGGAAATATAAAAATGGTTCCAAACATTGTGGAACTTACGTACGATGGTATATCCCTCAGCCACGAAATCAATGTCATAAGACCAGTAGCAGCAAAATGAGTGGATTCAGGTACGATGATTCTAAGTGAAAGAAGTCACACAGGAAAAGAAACTTATCATAAGATATCACTTAGGAAGATCCTGTAAACATGGCAACACATGAACTGAGTTAGGAAAGAGAACAGAGTCTCACATTTAGAAAACACTCTTATGCCTGCTTAAGGGGGAAGGAGAGGTGGGGTGATGCATCAAACCAGAGTTTGATATAAGCACAGGTACTGTTCCAAAAACCAACTATGGAATAGACAAGACGTACACCTTCCTCAGTGAAAGGGACTCAAAACCCCATATTTCCCGCAGAGGAATAGATCTGACTAGTAAGAATCTTAAAACCTATGTATTGATATGTCTCCGTAAGGGAATCAAGTGTGTCTAGACTGGCATAAACATGGCAGCGAGAATCAGCTCAAACCCACTCTAAAAAGGAATTTCCAAAACAGAACAAAGAAACAGGGAAATTCTTTACAATTCCTTCAGGGTCTCTGATGCAACCTGGAATGACCCTATCTATGATGACAGCTGGATGTGGCATGAGGCTGGACACTTGGGACTGAGAGGATTGGAGAGATTGGGTGAGCAAATGCAGACCCTTTAAAGCAATAATGCATGGCAACCATTCCATGGGTCCCACCTCTCCAGGTTGAAGGGAATATTACTACAGCTATAACATGTACGGGAAACCTAGAGAATGGACACACTGTGAATACGAAAGGTTTCTAAAACTCAACGAAGAGTCCCTCTCCTGGTGCTCCGGTTTGACTTTCCAACAGCTTTACTATCAATCTCCCAACTTGGAGAGACAGCCCCTTTAAGCTCCTGGTTCACACAGGTTGCCCATTTGGCAGAGGAGGAAAGGGAAGAGGGAGAACCAATGAGAGAGTAGCTGTTAGGCATTTGGATGGGCACATGTCACTCTAAGTTCCCGGCAGGAAGAAGAATTCACCAAAGTCTCAGCCACCCACCGGGAACCAGTATAGGAACTGAACCAAATGTTTGGACTTGCGTTCAGCTCACAAGAAACGAGTTGAAAAATGGAGCTCAGGGGCACAGCAATTCACAAACTGGCAGAGTAATCAAGGCCAACTATCGTCCAAAAATCTGTTGAGGGAAGGCAACGAGGCGGACTTGAATGCGAGGCAGAATAGCAGGAAACAGATTTCAAGAGGTACGTTAGAATCGCCTGTAAAGCACAGGAAGAGGGGCACAACTTCGACAATGATGCACTTGGCCAAAAAGGGCGTATGCGTTTTCTCCTGAATATATTCAGGAGAAAACGCATACGCCCTTTTTGGCCAAGCAAGCAAGCGGGCAATGCAAATCTGCACTACAAAGAAGTATCACTTCCCAACGGTCAAAAGGGACATCCACAAAATGTGTAAAAACCAGAAAGGCAAGACAGGCCCTGGAGAACAGGGAGCCTTGTTATGCTGATGGGCGGGATGTAAGTTGCCAACTGCCTCACTGGAGGAGTGCATTGTGTTCCCTAAAACAAGTAAACAACAGAGCTACAGAGCCAAGGGCACTTCCAGTCTAGGGAATATACCTTGGGAAAACTGAAAATCCATAAGACAGAGCCACCCCCAAATTGAGGGCTGCACTGCTTACAAGAACCTCAACCTGGGTACACCTGAAATATCCCAGGAAATATAAAAATGGTTCCAAACATTGTGGAACTTACGTACGATGGAATATCCCTCAGCCACGAAATCCATGTCATAAGACCAGTAGCAGCAAAATGAGTGGATTCAGGTACGATGATTCTAAGGGAAAGAAGTCACACAGAAAAAGAAACTTATCATAAGATATCACTTAGGAAGATCCTGTAAACATGGCTACACATGAACTGAGTTAGGAAAGAGAACAGAGTCTCACATTTAGAAAACACTCTTATGCCTGCTTAAGGGGGAAGGAGAGGTGGGGTGATGCATCAAACCAGAGTTTGATATAAGCACAGGTACTGTTCCAAAAACCAACTATGGAATAGACAAGACCTACACCTTCCTCAGTGAAAGGGACTCAAAACCCCATATTTCCCGCAGAGGAATAGATCTGACTAGTAAGAATCTTAAAACCTATGTATTGATATGTCTACGTAAGGGAATCAAGTGTGTCTAGACTGGCATAAACATGGCAGCGAGAATCAGCTCAAACCCACTCTAAAAAGGAATTTCAAAAACAGAACAAAGAAACAGGGAAATTCTTAACAATTCCTTCAGGGTCTCTGATGCAACCTGGAATGACCCTATCTACGATGACAGCTGGATGCGGCATGAGGCTGGACACTTGGGACTGAGAGGATTGGAGAGATTGGGTGAGCAAAGGCAGACCCTTTATAGCAATAATGCATGGCACCCATTCCATGATTCCCAACTCTCCAGGTTGAAGGGAATATTACTACAGCTTTAACATGTACGGGAAACCTAGAGAATGGACACACTGTGAATACGAAAGGTTTCTAAAACTCAATGAAGAGTCCCTCTCCTGGTGCTCTGGTTTGACTTTCCAACTGCTTTACTATCAATCTCCCAACTTGGAGAGACAGCCCCTTTAAGCTCCTGGTTCACACAGGTTGCCAATTTGGCAGAGGATGAAAGGGAAGAGGGAGAACCAATGAGAGAGTCGCTGTTAGGCATTTGGATGGGCACATGTCACTCTAATTTCCCGGCAGGAAGAAGAATTCACCAAAGTCTCAGCCACCCACCGGGAACCAGTATAGGTCCTGAACCAAAAGTTTGGACTTGCGTGCAGCTCACAAAAAACGAGTTTGAAAATGGAGCTCAGAGGCACAGCAATTCACAAACAGGCAGAGTAATCAAGGCCAACTATCGTCCAAAATCTGTTGAGGGAAGGCAACGAGGCGGACTTGAAAGCGAGGCAGAATAGCAGGAAACAGATTTCAAGATGTACGTTGGAATCACCTGTAAAGCACAGGAAGAGGGGCACAACTTCGACAATGATGCACTTGGCCAAAAAGGGCGTATGCGTGTTCTCCTGAATATATTCAGGAGAACACGCATACGCCCTTTTGGCCAAGCAAGCAAGCGGGCAATGCAAATCTGCACTACAAAGAAGTATCACTTCCCACGGGTCAAAAGGGACATCCACAAAATGTGTAAAAACCAGAAAGGCAAGACAGGCCCTGGAGAACAGGGAGCCTTGTTATGCTGATGGACGGGATGTAAGTTGCCAACTGCCTCACTGGAGGAGTGCATTGTGTTCCCTAAAACAAGTAAACAACAGAGCTACAGAGCCAAGGGCACTTCCAGTCTAGGGAATATACCTTGGGAAAACTGAAAATCAATAAGACAGAGCCACCCCCAAATTGAGGGCTGCACTGCTTACAAGAACCTCAACCTGGGTACACCGGAAATATCCCAGGAAATATAAAAATGGTTCCAAACATTGTGGAACTTACATACGATGGAATATCCCTCAGCCACGAAATCAATGTCATAAGACCAGTAGCAGCAAAATGAGTGGATTCAGGTACGATGATTCTAAGTGAAAGAAGTCACACAGAAAAAGAAACTTATCATAAGATATCACTTAGGAAGATCCTGTAAACATGGCTACACATGAACTGAGTTAGGAAAGAGAACAGAGTCTCACATTTAGAAAACACTCTTATGCCTGCTTAAGGGGGAAGGAGAGGTGGGGTGATGCATCAAACCAGAGTTTGATATAAGCACAAGTACTGTTCCAAAAACCAACTATGGAATAGACAAGACCTACACCTTCCTCAGTGAAAGGGACTCAAAACCCCATATTTCCCACAGAGGAATAGATCTGACTAGTAAGAATCTTAAAACCTATGTATTGATATGTCTCCGTAAGGGAATCAAGTGTGTCTAGACTGGCATAAACATGGCAGCGAGAATCAGCTCAAACCCACTCTAAAAAGGAATTTCAAAAACAGAACAAAGAAACAGGGAAATTCTTTACAATTCCTTCAGGGTCTCTGATGCAACCTGGAATGACCCTATCTACGATGACAGCTGGATGTGGCATGAGGCTGGACACTTGGGACTGAGAGGATTGGTGAGATTGGGTGAGCAAATGCAGACCCTTTAAAGCAATAATGCATGGCAACCATTCCATGGGTCCCACCTCTCCAGGTTGAAGGGAATATTACTACAGCTATAACATGTACGGGAAACCTAGAGAATGGACACACTGTGAATACGAAAGGTTTCTAAAACTCAACGAAGAGTCCCTCTCCTGGTGCTCCGGTTTGACTTTCCAACAGCTTTACTATCAATCTCCCAACTTGGAGAGACAGCCCCTTTAAGCTCCTGGTTCACACAGGTTGCCCATTTGGCAGAGGAGGAAAGGGAAGAGGGAGAACCAATGAGAGAGTAGCTGTTAGGCATTTGGATGGGCACATGTCACTCTAATTTCCCGGCAGGAAGATGAATTTACCAAAGTCTCAGCCACCCACCGGGAACCAGTATAGGTCCTGAACCAAAAGTTTGGACTTGCGTTCAGCTCACAAAAAACGAGTTTGAAAATGGAGCTCAGGGGCACAGCAATTCACAAACAGGCAGAGTAATCAAGGCCAACTATCTTCCAAAATCTGTTGAGGGAAGGCAACGAGGCGGACTTGAATGCGAGGCAGAATAGCAGGAAACAGATTTCAAGAGGTACGTTGGAATCACCTGTAAAGCACAGGAAGAGGGGCACAACTTCGACAATGATGCACTTGGCCAAAAAGGGCGTATGCGTGTTCTCCTGAATATATTCAGGAGAACACGCATACGCCCTTTTGGCCAAGCAAGCAAGCGGGTAATGCAAATCTGCACTACAAAGAAGTATCACTTCCCACGGGTCAAAAGGGACATCCACAAAATGTGTAAAAACCAGAAAGGCAAGACAGGCCCTGGAGAACAGGGAGCCTTGTTATGCTGATGGGCGGGATGTAAGTTGCCAACTGCCTCACTGGAGGAGTGCATTGTGCTCCCTAAAACAAGTAAACAACAGAGCTACAGAGCCAAGGGCACTTCCAGTCTAGGGAATATACCTTGGGAAAACTGAAAATCAATAAGACAGAGCCACCCCCAAATTGAGGGCTGCACTGCTTACAAGAACCTCAACCTGGGTACACCGGAAATATCCCAGGAAATATAAAAATGGTTCAAAAAATTGTGGAAATTACATACGATGGAATATCCCTCACCCATGAAATCAATGTCATAAGACCAGTAGCAGCAAAATGAGTGGATTCAGGTACGATGATTCTAAGGGAAAGAAGTCACACAGAAAAAGAAACTTATCATAAGATATCACTTAGGAAGATCCTGTAAACATGGCTACACATGAACTGAGTTAGGAAAGAGAACAGAGTCTCACATTTAGAAAACACTCTTATGCCTGCTTAAGGGGGAAGGAGAGGTGGGGTGATGCATCAAACCAGAGTTTGATATAAGCACAGGTACTGTTCCAAAAACCAACTATGGAATAGACAAGACCTACACCTTCCTCAGTGAAAGGGACTGAAAACCCCATATTTCCCACAGAGGAATAGATCTGACTAGTAAGAATCTTAAAACCTATGTACTTATATGTCTCCGTAAGGGAATCAAGTGTGTCTAGACTGGCATAAACATGGCAGCGAGAATCAGCTCAAACCCACTCTAAAAAGGAATTTCAAAAACAGAACAAAGAAACAGGGAAATTCTTAACAATTCCTTCAGGGTCTCTGATGCAACCTGGAATGACCCTATCTACGATGACAGCTGGATGTGGCATGAGGCTGGACACTTGGGACTGAGAGGATTGGAGAGATTGGGTGAGCAAAGGCAGACACTTTATAGCAATAATGCATGGCAACCATTCCATGGGTCCCACCTCTCCAGGTTGAAGGGAATATTACTACAGCTATAACATGTACGGGAAACCTAGAGAATGGACACACTGTGAATACGAAAGGTTTCTAAAACTCAACGAAGAGTCCCACTCCTGGTGCTCCGGTTTGACTTTCCAACAGCTTTACTATCAATCTCCCAACTTGGAGAGACAGCCCCTTTAAGCTCCTGGTTCACACAGGTTGCCCATTTGGCAGAGGAGGAAAGGGAAGAGGGAGAACCAATGAGAGAGTAGCTGTTAGGCATTTGGATGGGCACATGTCACTCTAAGTTCCCGGCAGGAAGAAGAATTCACCAAAGTCTCAGCCACCCACCGGGAAACAGTATAGGTCCTGAACCAAATGTTTGGACTTGCGTTCAGCTCACAAAAAACGAGTTGAAAAATGGAGCTCAGGGGCACAGCAATTCACAAACTGGCAGAGTAATCAAGGCCAACTATCGACCAAAAATCTGTTGAGGGAAGGCAACGAGGCGGACTTGAATGCGAGGCAGAATAGCAGGAAACAGATTTCAAGAGGTACGTTAGAATCGCCTGTAAAGCACAGGAAGAGGGGCACAACTTCGACAATGATGCACTTGGCCAAAAAGGGCGTATGCGTTTTCTCCTGAATATATTCAGGAGAAAACGCATACGCCCTTTTTGGCCAAGCAAGCAAGCGGGCAATGCAAATCTGCACTACAAAGAAGTATCACTTCCCACCGGTCAAAAGGGACATCCACAAAATGTGTAAAAACCAGAAAGGCAAGACAGGCCCTGGAGAACAGGGAGCCTTGTTATGCTGATGGGCGGGATGTAAGTTGCCAACTGCCTCACTGGAGGAGTGCATTGTGTTCCCTAAAACAAGTAAACAACAGAGCTACAGAGCCAAGGGCACTTCCAGTCTAGGGAATATACCTTGGGAAAACTGAAAATCCATAAGACAGAGCCACCCCCAAATTGAGGGCTGCACTGCTTACAAGAACCTCAACCTGGGTACACCTGAAATATCCCAGGAAATATAAAAATGGTTCCAAACATTGTGGAACTTACGTACGATGGAATATCCCTCAGCCACGAAATCAATGTCATAAGACCAGTAGCAGCAAAATGAGTGGATTCAGGTACGATGATTCTAAGGGAAAGAAGTCACACAGGAAAAGAAACTTATCATAAGATATCACTTAGGAAGATCCTGTAAACATGGCAACACATGAACTGAGTTAGGAAAGAGAACAGAGTCTCACATTTAGAAAACACTCTTATGCCTGCTTAAGGGGGAAGGAGAGGTGGGGTGATGCATCAAACCAGAGTTTGATATAAGCACAGGTACTGTTCCAAAAACCAACTATGGAATAGACAAGACGTACACCTTCCTCAGTGAAAGGGACTCAAAACCCCATATTTCCCGCAGAGGAATAGATCTGACTAGTAAGAATCTTAAAACCTATGTATTGATATGTCTCCGTAAGGGAATCAAGTGTGTCTAGACTGGCATAAACATGGCAGCGAGAATCAGCTCAAACCCACTCTAAAAAGGAATTTCAAAAACAGAACAAAGAAACAGGGAAATTCTTTACAATTCCTTCAGGGTCTCTGATGCAACCTGGAATGACCCTATCTACGATGACAGCTGGATGTGGCATGAGGCTGGACACTTGGGACTGAGAGGATTGGTGAGATTGGGTGAGCAAAGGCAGACCCTTTATAGCAATAATGCATGGCAACCATTCCATGGGTCCCACCTCTCCAGGTTGAAGGGAATATTACTACAGCTATAACATGTACGGGAAACCTAGAGAATGGACACACTGTGAATACGAAAGGTTTCTAAAACTCAACGAAGAGTCCCTCTCCTGGTGCTCCGGTTTGACTTTCCAACAGCTTTACTATCAATCTCCCAACTTGGAGAGACAGCCCCTTTAAGCTCCTGGTTCACACAGGTTGCCCATTTGGCAGAGGAGGAAAGGGAAGAGGGAGAACCAATGAGAGAGTAGCTGTTAGGCATTTGGATGGGCACATGTCACTCTAAGTTCCCGGCAGGAAGAAGAATTCACCAAAGTCTCAGCCACCCACCGGGAACCAGTATAGGAACTGAACCAAATGTTTGGACTTGCGTTCAGCTCACAAGAAACGAGTTGAAAAATGGAGCTCAGGGGCACAGCAATTCACAAACTGGCAGAGTAATCAAGGCCAACTATCGTCCAAAAATCTGTTGAGGGAAGGCAACGAGGCGGACTTGAATGCGAGGCAGAATAGCAGGAAACAGATTTCAAGAGGTACGTTAGAATCGCCTGTAAAGCACAGGAAGAGGGGCACAACTTCGACAATGATGCCCTTGGCCAAAAAGGGCGTATGCGTTTTCTCCTGAATATATTCAGGAGAAAACGCATACGCCCTTTTTGGCCAAGCAAGCAAGCGGGCAATGCAAATCTGCACTACAAAGAAGTATCACTTCCCAACGGTCAAAAGGGACATCCACAAAATGTGTAAAAACCAGAAAGGCAAGACAGGCCCTGGAGAACAGGGAGCCTTGTTATGCTGATGGGCGGGATGTAAGTTGCCAACTGCCTCACTGGAGGAGTGCATTGTGTTCCCTAAAACAAGAAAACAACAGAGCTACAGAGCCAAGGGCACTTCCAGTCTAGGGAATATACCTTGGGAAAACTGAAAATCCATAAGACAGAGCCACCCCCAAATTGAGGGCTGCACTGCTTACAAGAACCTCAACCTGGGTACACCTGAAATATCCCAGGAAATATAAAAATGGTTCCAAACATTGTGGAACTTACGTACGATGGAATATCCCTCAGCCACGAAATCAATGTCATAAGACCAGTAGCAGCAAAATGAGTGGATTCAGGTACGATGATTCTAAGTGAAAGAAGTCACACAGGAAAAGAAACTTATCATAAGATATCACTTAGGAAGATCCTGTAAACATGGCAACACATGAACTGAGTTAGGAAAGAGAACAGAGTCTCACATTTAGAAAACACTCTTATGCCTGCTTAAGGGGGAAGGAGAGGTGGGGTGATGCATCAAACCAGAGTTTGATATAAGCACAGGTACTGTTCCAAAAACCAACTATGGAATAGACAAGACGTACACCTTCCTCAGTGAAAGGGACTCAAAACCCCATATTTCCCGCAGAGGAATAGATCTGACTAGTAAGAATCTTAAAACCTATGTATTGATATGTCTCCGTAAGGGAATCAAGTGTGTCTAGACTGGCATAAACATGGCAGCGAGAATCAGCTCAAACCCACTCTAAAAAGGAATTTCCAAAACAGAACAAAGAAACAGGGAAATTCTTTACAATTCCTTCAGGGTCTCTGATGCAACCTGGAATGACCCTATCTACGATGACAGCTGGATGTGGCATGAGGCTGGACACTTGGGACTGAGAGGATTGGAGAGATTGGGTGAGCAAATGCAGACCCTTTAAAGCAATAATGCATGGCAACCATTCCATGGGTCCCACCTCTCCAGGTTGAAGGGAATATTACTACAGCTATAACATGTACGGGAAACCTAGAGAATGGACACACTGTGAATACGAAAGGTTTCTAAAACTCAACGAAGAGTCCCTCTCCTGGTGCTCCGGTTTGACTTTCCAACAGCTTTACTATCAATCTCCCAACTTGGAGAGACAGCCCCTTTAAGCTCCTGGTTCACACAGGTTGCCCATTTGGCAGAGGAGGAAAGGGAAGAGGGAGAACCAATGAGAGAGTAGCTGTTAGGCATTTGGATGGGCACATGTCACTCTAAGTTCCCGGCAGGAAGAAGAATTCACCAAAGTCTCAGCCACCCACCGGGAACCAGTATAGGAACTGAACCAAATGTTTGGACTTGCGTTCAGCTCACAAGAAACGAGTTGAAAAATGGAGCTCAGGGGCACAGCAATTCACAAACTGGCAGAGTAATCAAGGCCAACTATCGTCCAAAAATCTGTTGAGGGAAGGCAACGAGGCGGACTTGAATGCGAGGCAGAATAGCAGGAAACAGATTTCAAGAGGTACGTTAGAATCGCCTGTAAAGCACAGGAAGAGGGGCACAACTTCGACAATGATGCCCTTGGCCAAAAAGGGCGTATGCGTTTTCTCCTGAATATATTCAGGAGAAAACGCATACGCCCTTTTTGGCCAAGCAAGCAAGCGGGCAATGCAAATCTGCACTACAAAGAAGTATCACTTCCCAACGGTCAAAAGGGACATCCACAAAATGTGTAAAAACCAGAAAGGCAAGACAGGCCCTGGAGAACAGGGAGCCTTGTTATGCTGATGGGCGGGATGTAAGTTGCCAACTGCCTCACTGGAGGAGTGCATTGTGTTCCCTAAAACAAGAAAACAACAGAGCTACAGAGCCAAGGGCACTTCCAGTCTAGGGAATATACCTTGGGAAAACTGAAAATCCGTAAGACAGAGCCACCCCCAAATTGAGGGCTGCACTGCTTACAAGAACCTCAACCTGGGTACACCTGAAATATCCCAGGAAATATAAAAATGGTTCCAAACATTGTGGAACTTACGTACGATGGAATATCCCTCAGCCACGAAATCAATGTCATAAGACCAGTAGCAGCAAAATGAGTGGATTCAGGTACGATGATTCTAAGTGAAAGAAGTCACACAGGAAAAGAAACTTATCATAAGATATCACTTAGGAAGATCCTGTAAACATGGCAACACATGAACTGAGTTAGGAAAGAGAACAGAGTCTCACATTTAGAAAACACTCTTATGCCTGCTTAAGGGGGAAGGAGAGGTGGGGTGATGCATCAAACCAGAGTTTGATATAAGCACAGGTACTGTTCCAAAAACCAACTATGGAATAGACAAGACGTACACCTTCCTCAGTGAAAGGGACTCAAAACCCCATATTTCCCGCAGAGGAATAGATCTGACTAGTAAGAATCTTAAAACCTATGTATTGATATGTCTCCGTAAGGGAATCAAGTGTGTCTAGACTGGCATAAACATGGCAGCGAGAATCAGCTCAAACCCACTCTAAAAAGGAATTTCCAAAACAGAACAAAGAAACAGGGAAATTCTTTACAATTCCTTCAGGGTCTCTGATGCAACCTGGAATGACCCTATCTACGATGACAGCTGGATGTGGCATGAGGCTGGACACTTGGGACTGAGAGGATTGGAGAGATTGGGTGAGCAAAGGCAGACCCTTTATAGCAATAATGCATGGCAACCATTCCATGGGTCCCACCTCTCCAGGTTGAAGGGAATATTACTACAGCTATAACATGTACGGGAAACCTAGAGAATGGACACACTGTGAATACGAAAGGTTTCTAAAACTCAACGAAGAGTCCCTCTCCTGGTGCTCCGGTTTGACTTTCCAACAGCTTTACTATCAATCTCCCAACTTGGAGAGACAGCCCCTTTAAGCTCCTGGTTCACACAGGTTGCCCATTTGGCAGAGGAGGAAAGGGAAGAGGGAGAACCAATGAGAGAGTAGCTGTTAGGCATTTGGATGGGCACATGTCACTCTAAGTTCCCGGCAGGAAGAAGAATTCACCAAAGTCTCAGCCACCCACCGGGAACCAGTATAGGTCCTGAACCAAATGTTTGGACTTGCGTTCAGCTCACAAAAAACGAGTTGAAAAATGGAGCTCAGGGGCACAGCAATTCACAAACTGGCAGAGTAATCAAGGCCAACTATCGTCCAAAAATCTGTTGAGGGAAGGCAACGAGGCGGACTTGAATGCGAGGCAGAATAGCAGGAAACAGATTTCAAGAGGTACGTTAGAATCGCCTGTAAAGCACAGGAAGAGGGGCACAACTTCGACAATGATGCACTTGGCCAAAAAGGGCGTATGCGTTTTCACCTGAATATATTCAGGAGAAAACGCATACGCCCTTTTTGGCCAAGCAAGCAAGCGGGCAATGCAAATCTGCACTACAAAGAAGTATCACTTCCCACCGGTCAAAAGGGACATCCACAAAATGTGTAAAAACCAGAAAGGCAAGACAGGCCCTGGAGAACAGGGAGCCTTGTTATGCTGATGGGCGGGATGTAAGTTGCCAACCGCCTCACTGGAGGAGTGCATTGTGTTCCCTAAAACAAGTAAACAACAGAGCTACAGAGCCAAAGGCACTTCCAGTCTAGGGAATATACCTTGGGAAAACTGAAAATCCATAAGACAGAGCCACCCCCAAATTGAGGGCTGCACTGCTTACAAGAACCTCAACCTGGGTACACCTGAAATATCCCAGGAAATATAAAAATGGTTCCAAACATTGTGGAACTTACGTACGATGGAATATCCCTCAGCCACGAAATCAATGTCATAAGACCAGTAGCAGCAAAATGAGTGGATTCAGGTACGATGATTCTAAGGGAAAGAAGTCACACAGAAAAAGAAACTTATCATAAGATATCACTTAGGAAGATCCTGTAAACATGGCTACACATGAACTGAGTTAGGCAAGAGAACAGAGTCTCACATTTAGAAAACACTCTTATGCCTGCTTAAGGGGGAAGGAGAGTTGGGGTGATGCATCAAACCAGAGTTTGATATAAGCACAGGTACTGTTCCAAAAACCAACTATGGAATAGACAAGACCTACACCTTCCTCAGTGAAAGGGACTCAAAACCCCATATTTCCCGCAGAGGAATAGATCTGACTAGTAAGAATCTTAAAACCTATGTATTGATATGTCTCCGTAAGGGAATCAAGTGTGTCTAGACTGGCATAAACATGGCAGCGAGAATCAGCTCAAACCCACTCTAAAAAGGAATTTCAAAAACAGAACAAAGAAACAGGGAAATTCTTAACAATTCCTTCAGGGTCTCTGATGCAACCTGGAATGACCCTATCTACGATGACAGCTGGATGTGGCATGAGGCTGGACACTTGGGACTGAGAGGATTGGAGAGATTGGGTGAGCAAAGGCAGACCCTTTATAGCAATAATGCATGGCAACCATTCCATGGGTCCCACCTCTCCAGGTTGAAGGGAATATTACTACAGCTATAACATGTACGGGAAACCTAGAGAATGGACACACTGTGAATACGAAAGGTTTCTAAAACTCAACGAAGAGTCCCTCTCCTGGTGCTCCGGTTTGACTTTCCAACAGCTTTACTATCAATCTCCCAACTTGGAGAGACAGCCCCTTTAAGCTCCTGGTTCACACAGGTTGCCCATTTGGCAGAGGAGGAAAGGGAAGAGGGAGAACCAATGAGAGAGTAGCTGTTAGGCATTTGGATGGGCACATGTCACTCTAAGTTCCCGGCAGGAAGAAGAATTCACCAAAGTCTCAGCCACCCACCGGGAACCAGTATAGGTCCTGAACCAAATGTTTGGACTTGCGTTCAGCTCACAAAAAACGAGTTGAAAAATGGAGCTCAGGGGCACAGCAATTCACAAACTGGCAGAGTAATCAAGGCCAACTATCGTCCAAAAATCTGTTGAGGGAAGGCAACGAGGCGGACTTGAATGCGAGGCAGAATAGCAGGAAACAGATTTCAAGAGGTACGTTAGAATCGCCTGTAAAGCACAGGAAGAGGGGCACAACTTCGACAATGATGCACTTGGCCAAAAAGGGCGTATGCGTTTTCTCCTGAATATATTCAGGAGAAAACGCATACGCCCTTTTTGGCCAAGCAAGCAAGCGGGCAATGCAAATCTGCACTACAAAGAAGTATCACTTCCCACCGGTCAAAAGGGACATCCACAAAATGTGTAAAAACCAGAAAGGCAAGACAGGCCCTGGAGAACAGGGAGCCTTGTTATGCTGATGGGCGGGATGTAAGTTGCCAACCGCCTCACTGGAGGAGTGCATTGTGTTCCCTAAAACAAGTAAACAACAGAGCTACAGAGCCAAGGGCACTTCCAGTCTAGGGAATATACCTTGGGAAAACTGAAAATCCATAAGACAGAGCCACCCCCAAATTGAGGGCTGCACTGCTTACAAGAACCTCAACCTGGGTACACCTGAAATATCCCAGGAAATATAAAAATGGTTCCAAACATTGTGGAACTTACGTACGATGGAATATCCCTCAGCCACGAAATCAATGTCATAAGACCAGTAGCAGCAAAATGCGTGGATTCAGGTACGATGATTCTAAGGGAAAGAAGTCACACAGGAAAAGAAACTTATCATAAGATATCACTTAGGAAGATCCTGTAAACATGGCTACACATGAACTGAGTTAGGAAAGAGAACAGAGTCTCACATTTAGAAAACACTCTTATGCCTGCTTAAGGGGGAAGGAGAGGTGGGGTGATGCATCAAACCAGAGTTTGATATAAGCACAGGTACTGTTCCAAAAACCAACTATGGAATAGACAAGACGTACACCTTCCTCAGTGAAAGGGACTCAAAACCCCATATTTCCCGCAGAGGAATAGATCTGACTAGTAAGAATCTTAAAACCTATGTATTGATATGTCTCCGTAAGGGAATCAAGTGTGTCTAGACTGGCATAAACATGCAGCGAGAATCAGCTCAAACCCACTCTAAAAAGGAATTTCAAAAACAGAACAAAGAAACAGGGAAATTCTTAACAATTCCTTCAGGGTCTCTGATGCAACCTGGAATGACCCTATCTACGATGACAGCTGGATGTGGCATGAGGCTGGACACTTGGGACTGAGAGGATTGGAGAGATTGGGTGAGCAAAGGCAGACCCTTTATAGCAATAATGCATGGCAACCATTCCATGGGTCCCACCTCTCCAGGTTGAAGGGAATATTACTACAGCTATAACATGTACGGGAAACCTAGAGAATGGACACACTGTGAATACGAAAGGTTTCTAAAACTCAACGAAGAGTCCCTCTCCTGGTGCTCCGGTTTGACTTTCCAACAGCTTTACTATCAATCTCCCAACTTGGAGAGACAGCCCCTTTAAGCTCCTGGTTCACACAGGTTGCCCATTTGGCAGAGGAGGAAAGGGAAGAGGGAGAACCAATGAGAGAGTAGCTGTTAGGCATTTCGATGGGCACATGTCACTCTAAGTTCCCGGCAGGAAGAAGAATTCACCAAAGTCTGAGCCACCCACCGGGAACCAGTATAGGTCCTGAACCAAATGTTTGGACTTGCGTTCAGCTCACAAGAAACGAGTTGAAAAATGGAGCTCAGGGGCACAGCAATTCACAAACTGGCAGAGTAATCAAGGCCAACTATCGTCCAAAAATCTGTTGAGGGAAGGCAACGAGGCGGACTTGAATGCGAGGCAGAATAGCAGGAAACAGATTTCAAGAGGTACGTTAGAATCGCCTGTAAAGCACAGGAAGAGGGGCACAACTTCGACAATGATGCACTTGGCCAAAAAGGGCGTATGCGTTTTCTCCTGAATATATTCAGGAGAAAACGCATACGCCCTTTTTGGCCAAGCAAGCAAGCGGGCAATGCAAATCTGCACTACAAAGAAGTATCACTTCCCACCGGTCAAAAGGGACATCCACAAAATGTGTAAAAACCAGAAAGGCAAGACAGGCCCTGGAGAACAGGGAGCCTTGTTATGCTGATGGGCGGGATGTAAGTTGCCAACTGCCTCACTGGAGGAGTGCATTGTGTTCCCTAAAACAAGTAAACAACAGAGCTACAGAGCCAAGGGCACTTCCAGTCTAGGGAATATACCTTGGGAAAACTGAACATCCATAAGACAGAGCCACCCCCAAATTGAGGGCTGCACTGCTTACAAGAACCTCAACCTGGGTACACCTGAAATATCCCAGGAAATATAAAAATGGTTCCAAACATTGTGGAACTTACGTACGATGGAATATCCCTCAGCCACGAAATCCATGTCATAAGACCAGTAGCAGCAAAATGAGTGGATTCAGGTACGATGATTCTAAGGGAAAGAAGTCACACAGGAAAAGAAACTTATCATAAGATATCACTTAGGAAGATCCTGTAAACATGGCTACACATGAACTGAGTTAGCAAAGAGAACAGAGTCTCACATTTAGAAAACACTCTTATGCCTGCTTAAGGGGGAAGGAGAGGTGGGGTGATGCATCAAACCAGAGTTTGATATAAGCACAGGTACTGTTCCAAAAACCAACTATGGAATAGACAAGACCTACACCTTCCTCAGTGAAAGGGACTCAAAACCCCATATTTCCCGCAGAGGAATAGATCTGACTAGTAAGAATCTTAAAACCTATGTATTGATATGTCTCCGTAAGGGAATCAAGTGTGTCTAGACTGGCATAAACATGGCAGCGAGAATCAGCTCAAACCCACTCTAAAAAGGAATTTCAAAAACAGAACAAAGAAACAGGGAAATTCTTAACAATTCCTTCAGGGTCTCTGATGCAACCTGGAATGACCCTATCTACGATGACAGCTGGATGTGGCATGAGGCTGGACACTTGGGACTGAGAGGATTGGAGAGATTGGGTGAGCAAAGGCAGACACTTTATAGCAATAATGCATGGCAACCATTCCATGGGTCCCACCTCTCCAGGTTGAAGGGAATATTACTACAGCTATAACATATACGGGAAACCTAGAGAATGGACACACTGTGAATACGAAAGGTTTCTAAAACTCAACGAAGAGTCCCTCTCCTGGTGCTCCGGTTTGACTTTCCAACAGCTTTACTATCAATCTCCCAACTTGGAGAGACAGCCCCTTTAAGCTCCTGGTTCACACAGGTTGCCCATTTGGCAGAGGAGGAAAGGGAAGAGGGAGAACCAATGAGAGAGTAGCTGTTAGGCATTTGGATGGGCACATGTCACTCTAAGTTCCCGGCAGGAAGAAGAATTCACCAAAGTCTCAGCCACCCACCGGGAACCAGTATAGGTCCTGAACCAAATGTTTGGACTTGCGTTCAGCTCACAAAAAACGAGTTGAAAAATGGAGCTCAGGGGCACAGCAATTCACAAACTGGCAGAGTAATCAAGGCCAACTATCGTCCAAAAATCTGTTGAGGGAAGGCAACGAGGCGGACTTGAATGCGAGGCAGAATAGCAGGAAACAGATTTCAAGAGGTACGTTAGAATCGCCTGTAAAGCACAGGAAGAGGGGCACAACTTCGACAATGATGCACTTGGCCAAAAAGGGCGTATGCGTTTTCACCTGAATATATTCAGGAGAAAACGCATACGCCCTTTTTGGCCAAGCAAGCAAGCGGGCAATGCAAATCTGCACTACAAAGAAGTATCACTTCCCACCGGTCAAAAGGGACATCCACAAAATGTGTAAAAACCAGAAAGGCAAGACAGGCCCTGGAGAACAGGGAGCCTTGTTATGCTGATGGGCGGGATGTAAGTTGCCAACCGCCTCACTGGAGGAGTGCATTGTGTTCCCTAAAACAAGTAAACAACAGAGCTACAGAGCCAAAGGCACTTCCAGTCTAGGGAATATACCTTGGGAAAACTGAAAATCCATAAGACAGAGCCACCCCCAAATTGAGGGCTGCACTGCTTACAAGAACCTCAACCTGGGTACACCTGAAATATCCCAGGAAATATAAAAATGGTTCCAAACATTGTGGAACTTACGTACGATGGAATATCCCTCAGCCACGAAATCAATGTCATAAGACCAGTAGCAGCAAAATGAGTGGATTCAGGTACGATGATTCTAAGGGAAAGAAGTCACACAGAAAAAGAAACTTATCATAAGATATCACTTAGGAAGATCCTGTAAACATGGCTACACATGAACTGAGTTAGGCAAGAGAACAGAGTCTCACATTTAGAAAACACTCTTATGCCTGCTTAAGGGGGAAGGAGAGTTGGGGTGATGCATCAAACCAGAGTTTGATATAAGCACAGGTACTGTTCCAAAAACCAACTATGGAATAGACAAGACCTACACCTTCCTCAGTGAAAGGGACTCAAAACCCCATATTTCCCGCAGAGGAATAGATCTGACTAGTAAGAATCTTAAAACCTATGTATTGATATGTCTCCGTAAGGGAATCAAGTGTGTCTAGACTGGCATAAACATGGCAGCGAGAATCAGCTCAAACCCACTCTAAAAAGGAATTTCAAAAACAGAACAAAGAAACAGGGAAATTCTTAACAATTCCTTCAGGGTCTCTGATGCAACCTGGAATGACCCTATCTACGATGACAGCTGGATGTGGCATGAGGCTGGACACTTGGGACTGAGAGGATTGGAGAGATTGGGTGAGCAAAGGCAGACCCTTTATAGCAATAATGCATGGCAACCATTCCATGGGTCCCACCTCTCCAGGTTGAAGGGAATATTACTACAGCTATAACATGTACGGGAAACCTAGAGAATGGACACACTGTGAATACGAAAGGTTTCTAAAACTCAACGAAGAGTCCCTCTCCTGGTGCTCCGGTTTGACTTTCCAACAGCTTTACTATCAATCTCCCAACTTGGAGAGACAGCCCCTTTAAGCTCCTGGTTCACACAGGTTGCCCATTTGGCAGAGGAGGAAAGGGAAGAGGGAGAACCAATGAGAGAGTAGCTGTTAGGCATTTGGATGGGCACATGTCACTCTAAGTTCCCGGCAGGAAGAAGAATTCACCAAAGTCTCAGCCACCCACCGGGAACCAGTATAGGTCCTGAACCAAATGTTTGGACTTGCGTTCAGCTCACAAAAAACGAGTTGAAAAATGGAGCTCAGGGGCACAGCAATTCACAAACTGGCAGAGTAATCAAGGCCAACTATCGTCCAAAAATCTGTTGAGGGAAGGCAACGAGGCGGACTTGAATGCGAGGCAGAATAGCAGGAAACAGATTTCAAGAGGTACGTTAGAATCGCCTGTAAAGCACAGGAAGAGGGGCACAACTTCGACAATGATGCACTTGGCCAAAAAGGGCGTATGCGTTTTCTCCTGAATATATTCAGGAGAAAACGCATACGCCCTTTTTGGCCAAGCAAGCAAGCGGGCAATGCAAATCTGCACTACAAAGAAGTATCACTTCCCACCGGTCAAAAGGGACATCCACAAAATGTGTAAAAACCAGAAAGGCAAGACAGGCCCTGGAGAACAGGGAGCCTTGTTATGCTGATGGGCGGGATGTAAGTTGCCAACCGCCTCACTGGAGGAGTGCATTGTGTTCCCTAAAACAAGTAAACAACAGAGCTACAGAGCCAAGGGCACTTCCAGTCTAGGGAATATACCTTGGGAAAACTGAAAATCCATAAGACAGAGCCACCCCCAAATTGAGGGCTGCACTGCTTACAAGAACCTCAACCTGGGTACACCTGAAATATCCCAGGAAATATAAAAATGGTTCCAAACATTGTGGAACTTACGTACGATGGAATATCCCTCAGCCACGAAATCAATGTCATAAGACCAGTAGCAGCAAAATGCGTGGATTCAGGTACGATGATTCTAAGGGAAAGAAGTCACACAGGAAAAGAAACTTATCATAAGATATCACTTAGGAAGATCCTGTAAACATGGCTACACATGAACTGAGTTAGGAAAGAGAACAGAGTCTCACATTTAGAAAACACTCTTATGCCTGCTTAAGGGGGAAGGAGAGGTGGGGTGATGCATCAAACCAGAGTTTGATATAAGCACAGGTACTGTTCCAAAAACCAACTATGGAATAGACAAGACGTACACCTTCCTCAGTGAAAGGGACTCAAAACCCCATATTTCCCGCAGAGGAATAGATCTGACTAGTAAGAATCTTAAAACCTATGTATTGATATGTCTCCGTAAGGGAATCAAGTGTGTCTAGACTGGCATAAACATGCAGCGAGAATCAGCTCAAACCCACTCTAAAAATGAATTTCAAAAACAGAACAAAGAAACAGGGAAATTCTTAACAATTCCTTCAGGGTCTCTGATGCAACCTGGAATGACCCTATCTACGATGACAGCTGGATGTGGCATGAGGCTGGACACTTGGGACTGAGAGGATTGGAGAGATTGGGTGAGCAAAGGCAGACCCTTTATAGCAATAATGCATGGCAACCATTCCATGGGTCCCACCTCTCCAGGTTGAAGGGAATATTACTACAGCTATAACATGTACGGGAAACCTAGAGAATGGACACACTGTGAATACGAAAGGTTTCTAAAACTCAACGAAGAGTCCCTCTCCTGGTGCTCCGGTTTGACTTTCCAACAGCTTTACTATCAATCTCCCAACTTGGAGAGACAGCCCCTTTAAGCTCCTGGTTCACACAGGTTGCCCATTTGGCAGAGGAGGAAAGGGAAGAGGGAGAACCAATGAGAGAGTAGCTGTTAGGCATTTGGATGGGCACATGTCACTCTAAGTTCCCGGCAGGAAGAAGAATTCACCAAAGTCTGAGCCACCCACCGGGAACCAGTATAGGTCCTGAACCAAATGTTTGGACTTGCGTTCAGCTCACAAGAAACGAGTTGAAAAATGGAGCTCAGGGGCACAGCAATTCACAAACTGGCAGAGTAATCAAGGCCAACTATCGTCCAAAAATCTGTTGAGGGAAGGCAACGAGGCGGACTTGAATGCGAGGCAGAATAGCAGGAAACAGATTTCAAGAGGTACGTTAGAATCGCCTGTAAAGCACAGGAAGAGGGGCACAACTTCGACAATGATGCACTTGGCCAAAAAGGGCGTATGCGTTTTCTCCTGAATATATTCAGGAGAAAACGCATACGCCCTTTTTGGCCAAGCAAGCAAGCGGGCAATGCAAATCTGCACTACAAAGAAGTATCACTTCCCACCGGTCAAAAGGGACATCCACAAAATGTGTAAAAACCAGAAAGGCAAGACAGGCCCTGGAGAACAGGGAGCCTTGTTATGCTGATGGGCGGGATGTAAGTTGCCAACTGCCTCACTGGAGGAGTGCATTGTGTTCCCTAAAACAAGTAAACAACAGAGCTACAGAGCCAAGGGCACTTCCAGTCTAGGGAATATACCTTGGGAAAACTGAACATCCATAAGACAGAGCCACCCCCAAATTGAGGGCTGCACTGCTTACAAGAACCTCAACCTGGGTACACCTGAAATATCCCAGGAAATATAAAAATGGTTCCAAACATTGTGGAACTTACGTACGATGGAATATCCCTCAGCCACGAAATCCATGTCATAAGACCAGTAGCAGCAAAATGAGTGGATTCAGGTACGATGATTCTAAGGGAAAGAAGTCACACAGGAAAAGAAACTTATCATAAGATATCACTTAGGAAGATCCTGTAAACATGGCTACACATGAACTGAGTTAGCAAAGAGAACAGAGTCTCACATTTAGAAAACACTCTTATGCCTGCTTAAGGGGGAAGGAGAGGTGGGGTGATGCATCAAACCAGAGTTTGATATAAGCACAGGTACTGTTCCAAAAACCAACTATGGAATAGACAAGACCTACACCTTCCTCAGTGAAAGGGACTCAAAACCCCATATTTCCCGCAGAGGAATAGATCTGACTAGTAAGAATCTTAAAACCTATGTATTGATATGTCTCCGTAAGGGAATCAAGTGTGTCTAGACTGGCATAAACATGGCAGCGAGAATCAGCTCAAACCCACTCTAAAAAGGAATTTCAAAAACAGAACAAAGAAACAGGGAAATTCTTAACAATTCCTTCAGGGTCTCTGATGCAACCTGGAATGACCCTATCTACGATGACAGCTGGATGTGGCATGAGGCTGGACACTTGGGACTGAGAGGATTGGAGAGATTGGGTGAGCAAAGGCAGACACTTTATAGCAATAATGCATGGCAACCATTCCATGGGTCCCACCTCTCCAGGTTGAAGGGAATATTACTACAGCTATAACATATACGGGAAACCTAGAGAATGGACACACTGTGAATACGAAAGGTTTCTAAAACTCAACGAAGAGTCCCTCTCCTGGTGCTCCGGTTTGACTTTCCAACAGCTTTACTATCAATCTCCCAACTTGGAGAGACAGCCCCTTTAAGCTCCTGGTTCACACAGGTTGCCCATTTGGCAGAGGAGGAAAGGGAAGAGGGAGAACCAATGAGAGAGTAGCTGTTAGGCATTTGGATGGGCACATGTCACTCTAAGTTCCCGGCAGGAAGAAGAATTCACCAAAGTCTCAGCCACCCACCGGGAACCAGTATAGGTCCTGAACCAAATGTTTGGACTTGCGTTCAGCTCACAAAAAACGAGTTGAAAAATGGAGCTCAGGGGCACAGCAATTCACAAACTGGCAGAGTAATCAAGGCCAACTATCGTCCAAAAATCTGTTGAGGGAAGGCAACGAGGCGGACTTGAATGCGAGGCAGAATAGCAGGAAACAGATTTCAAGAGGTACGTTAGAATCGCCTGTAAAGCACAGGAAGAGGGGCACAACTTCGACAATGATGCACTTGGCCAAAAAGGGCGTATGCGTTTTCTCCTGAATATATTCAGGAGAAAACGCATACGCCCTTTTTGGCCAAGCAAGCAAGCGGGCAATGCAAATCTGCACTACAAAGAAGTATCACTTCCCACCGGTCAAAAGGGACATCCACAAAATGTGTAAAAACCAGAAAGGCAAGACAGGCCCTGGAGAACAGGGAGCCTTGTTATGCTGATGGGCGGGATGTAAGTTGCCAACCGCCTCACTGGAGGAGTGCATTGTGTTCCCTAAAACAAGTAAACAACAGAGCTACAGAGCCAAGGGCACTTCCAGTCTAGGGAATATACCTTGGGAAAACTGAAAATCCATAAGACAGAGCCACCCCCAAATTGAGGGCTGCACTGCTTACAAGAACCTCAACCTGGGTACACCTGAAATATCCCAGGAAATATAAAAATGGTTCCAAACATTGTGGAACTTACGTACGATGGAATATCCCTCAGCCACGAAATCAATGTCATAAGACCAGTAGCAGCAAAATGCGTGGATTCAGGTACGATGATTCTAAGGGAAAGAAGTCACACAGGAAAAGAAACTTATCATAAGATATCACTTAGGAAGATCCTGTAAACATGGCTACACATGAACTGAGTTAGGAAAGAGAACAGAGTCTCACATTTAGAAAACACTCTTATGCCTGCTTAAGGGGGAAGGAGAGGTGGGGTGATGCATCAAACCAGAGTTTGATATAAGCACAGGTACTGTTCCAAAAACCAACTATGGAATAGACAAGACGTACACCTTCCTCAGTGAAAGGGACTCAAAACCCCATATTTCCCGCAGAGGAATAGATCTGACTAGTAAGAATCTTAAAACCTATGTATTGATATGTCTCCGTAAGGGAATCAAGTGTGTCTAGACTGGCATAAACATGCAGCGAGAATCAGCTCAAACCCACTCTAAAAAGGAATTTCAAAAACAGAACAAAGAAACAGGGAAATTCTTAACAATTCCTTCAGGGTCTCTGATGCAACCTGGAATGACCCTATCTACGATGACAGCTGGATGTGGCATGAGGCTGGACACTTGGGACTGAGAGGATTGGAGAGATTGGGTGAGCAAAGGCAGACCCTTTATAGCAATAATGCATGGCAACCATTCCATGGGTCCCACCTCTCCAGGTTGAAGGGAATATTACTACAGCTATAACATGTACGGGAAACCTAGAGAATGGACACACTGTGAATACGAAAGGTTTCTAAAACTCAACGAAGAGTCCCTCTCCTGGTGCTCCGGTTTGACTTTCCAACAGCTTTACTATCAATCTCCCAACTTGGAGAGACAGCCCCTTTAAGCTCCTGGTTCACACAGGTTGCCCATTTGGCAGAGGAGGAAAGGGAAGAGGGAGAACCAATGAGAGAGTAGCTGTTAGGCATTTGGATGGGCACATGTCACTCTAAGTTCCCGGCAGGAAGAAGAATTCACCAAAGTCTGAGCCACCCACCGGGAACCAGTATAGGTCCTGAACCAAATGTTTGGACTTGCGTTCAGCTCACAAGAAACGAGTTGAAAAATGGAGCTCAGGGGCACAGCAATTCACAAACTGGCAGAGTAATCAAGGCCAACTATCGTCCAAAAATCTGTTGAGGGAAGGCAACGAGGCGGACTTGAATGCGAGGCAGAATAGCAGGAAACAGATTTCAAGAGGTACGTTAGAATCGCCTGTAAAGCACAGGAAGAGGGGCACAACTTCGACAATGATGCACTTGGCCAAAAAGGGCGTATGCGTTTTCTCCTGAATATATTCAGGAGAAAACGCATACGCCCTTTTTGGCCAAGCAAGCAAGCGGGCAATGCAAATCTGCACTACAAAGAAGTATCACTTCCCACCGGTCAAAAGGGACATCCACAAAATGTGTAAAAACCAGAAAGGCAAGACAGGCCCTGGAGAACAGGGAGCCTTGTTATGCTGATGGGCGGGATGTAAGTTGCCAACTGCCTCACTGGAGGAGTGCATTGTGTTCCCTAAAACAAGTAAACAACAGAGCTACAGAGCCAAGGGCACTTCCAGTCTAGGGAATATACCTTGGGAAAACTGAACATCCATAAGACAGAGCCACCCCCAAATTGAGGGCTGCACTGCTTACAAGAACCTCAACCTGGGTACACCTGAAATATCCCAGGAAATATAAAAATGGTTCCAAACATTGTGGAACTTACGTACGATGGAATATCCCTCAGCCACGAAATCCATGTCATAAGACCAGTAGCAGCAAAATGAGTGGATTCAGGTACGATGATTCTAAGGGAAAGAAGTCACACAGGAAAAGAAACTTATCATAAGATATCACTTAGGAAGATCCTGTAAACATGGCTACACATGAACTGAGTTAGCAAAGAGAACAGAGTCTCACATTTAGAAAACACTCTTATGCCTGCTTAAGGGGGAAGGAGAGGTGGGGTGATGCATCAAACCAGAGTTTGATATAAGCACAGGTACTGTTCCAAAAACCAACTATGGAATAGACAAGACCTACACCTTCCTCAGTGAAAGGGACTCAAAACCCCATATTTCCCGCAGAGGAATAGATCTGACTAGTAAGAATCTTAAAACCTATGTATTGATATGTCTCCGTAAGGGAATCAAGTGTGTCTAGACTGGCATAAACATGGCAGCGAGAATCAGCTCAAACCCACTCTAAAAAGGAATTTCAAAAACAGAACAAAGAAACAGGGAAATTCTTAACAATTCCTTCAGGGTCTCTGATGCAACCTGGAATGACCCTATCTACGATGACAGCTGGATGTGGCATGAGGCTGGACACTTGGGACTGAGAGGATTGGAGAGATTGGGTGAGCAAAGGCAGACACTTTATAGCAATAATGCATGGCAACCATTCCATGGGTCCCACCTCTCCAGGTTGAAGGGAATATTACTACAGCTATAACATATACGGGAAACCTAGAGAATGGACACACTGTGAATACGAAAGGTTTCTAAAACTCAACGAAGAGTCCCTCTCCTGGTGCTCCGGTTTGACTTTCCAACAGCTTTACTATCAATCTCCCAACTTGGAGAGACAGCCCCTTTAAGCTCCTGGTTCACACAGGTTGCCCATTTGGCAGAGGAGGAAAGGGAAGAGGGAGAACCAATGAGAGAGTAGCTGTTAGGCATTTGGATGGGCACATGTCACTCTAAGTTCCCGGCAGGAAGAAGAATTCACCAAAGTCTCAGCCACCCACCGGGAACCAGTATAGGTCCTGAACCAAATGTTTGGACTTGCGTTCAGCTCACAAAAAACGAGTTGAAAAATGGAGCTCAGGGGCACAGCAATTCACAAACTGGCAGAGTAATCAAGGCCAACTATCGTCCAAAAATCTGTTGAGGGAAGGCAACGAGGCGGACTTGAATGCGAGGCAGAATAGCAGGAAACAGATTTCAAGAGGTACGTTAGAATCGCCTGTAAAGCACAGGAAGAGGGGCACAACTTCGACAATGATGCACTTGGCCAAAAAGGGCGTATGCGTTTTCTCCTGAATATATTCAGGAGAAAACGCATACGCCCTTTTTGGCCAAGCAAGCAAGCAGGCAATGCAAATCTGCACTACAAAGAAGTATCACTTCCCACCGGTCAAAAGGGACATCCACAAAATGTGTAAAAACCAGAAAGGCAAGACAGGCCCTGGAGAACAGGGAGCCTTGTTATGCTGATGGGCGAGATGTAAGTTGCCAACTGCCTCACTGGAGGAGTGCATTGTGTTCCCTAAAACAAGTAAACAACAGAGCTACAGAGCCAAGGGCACTTCCAGTCTAGGGAATATACCTTGGGAAAACTGAAAATCCATAAGACAGAGCCACCCCCAAATTGAGGGCTGCACTGCTTACAAGAACCTCAACCTGGGTACACCTGAAATATCCCAGGAAATATAAAAATGGTTCCAAACATTGTGGAACTTACGTACGATGGAATATCCCTCAGCCACGAAATCCATGTCATAAGACCAGTAGCAGCAAAATGAGTGGATTCAGGTACGATGATACTAAGGGAAAGAAGTCACACAGGAAAAGAAACTTATCATAAGATATCACTTAGGAAGATCCTGTAAACATGGCAACACATGAACTGAGTTAGGCAAGAGAACAGAGTCTCACATTTAGAAAACACTCTTATGCCTGCTTAAGGGGGAAGGAGAGGTGGGGTGATGCATCAAACCAGAGTTTGATATAAGCACAGGTACTGTTCCAAAAACCAACTATGGAATAGACAAGACCTACACCTTCCTCAGTGAAAGGGACTCAAAACCCCATATTTCCCGCAGAGGAATAGATCTGACTAGTAAGAATCTTAAAACCTATGTATTGATATGTCTCCGTAAGGGAATCAAGTGTGTCTAGACTGGCATAAACATGGCAGCGAGAATCAGCTCAAACCCACTCTAAAAAGGAATTTCAAAAACAGAACAAAGAAACAGGGAAATTCTTTACAATTCCTTCAGGGTCTCTGATGCAACCTGGAATGACCCTATCTACGATGACAGCTGGATGTGGCATGAGGCTGGACACTTGGGACTGAGAGGATTGGTGAGATTGGGTGAGCAAATGCAGACCCTTTAAAGCAATAATGCATGGCAACCATTCCATGGGTCCCACCTCTCCAGGTTGAAGGGAATATTACTACAGCTATAACATGTACGGGAAACCTAGAGAATGGACACACTGTGAATACGAAAGGTTTCTAAAACTCAACGAAGAGTCCCTCTCCTGGTGCTCCGGTTTGACTTTCCAACAGCTTTACTATCAATCTCCCAACTTGGAGAGACAGCCCCTTTAAGCTCCTGGTTCACACAGGTTGCCCATTTGGCAGAGGAGGAAAGGGAAGAGGGAGAACCAATGAGAGAGTAGCTGTTAGGCATTTGGATGGGCACATGTCACTCTAATTTCCCGGCAGGAGGAAGAATTCACCAAAGTCTCAGCCACCCACCGGGAACCAGTATAGGTCCTGAACCAAATGTTTGGACTTGCGTTCAGCTCACAAGAAACGAGTTGAAAAATGGAGCTCAGGGGCACAGCAATTCACAAACTGGCAGAGTAATCAAGGCCAACTATCGTCCAAAAATCTGTTGAGGGAAGGCAACGAGGCGGACTTGAATGCGAGGCAGAATAGCAGGAAACAGATTTCAAGAGGTACGTTAGAATCGCCTGTAAAGCACAGGAAGAGGGGCACAACTTCGACAATGATGCACTTGGCCAAAAAGGGCGTATGCGTTTTCTCCTGAATATATTCAGGAGAAAACGCATACGCCCTTTTTGGCCAAGCAAGCAAGCGGGCAATGCAAATCTGCACTACAAAGAAGTATCACTTCCCACCGGTCAAAAGGGACATCCACAAAATGTGTAAAAACCAGAAAGGCAAGACAGGCCCTGGAGAACAGGGAGCCTTGTTATGCTGATGGGCGGGATGTAAGTTGCCAACTGCCTCACTGGAGGAGTGCATTGTGTTCCCTAAAACAAGTAAACAACAGAGCTACAGAGCCAAGGGCACTTCCAGTCTAGGGAATATACCTTGGGAAAACTGAAAATCCATAAGACAGAGCCACCCCCAAATTGAGGGCTGCACTGCTTACAAGAACCTCAACCTGGGTACACCTGAAATATCCCAGGAAATATAAAAATGGTTCCAAACATTGTGGAACTTACGTACGATGGAATATCCCTCAGCCACGAAATCCATGTCATAAGACCAGTAGCAGCAAAATGAGTGGATTCAGGTACGATGATTCTAAGGGAAAGAAGTCACACAGGAAAAGAAACTTATCATAAGATATCACTTAGGAAGATCCTGTAAACATGGCTACACATGAACTGAGTTAGCAAAGAGAACAGAGTCTCACATTTAGAAAACACTCTTATGCCTGCTTAAGGGGGAAGGAGAGGTGGGGTGATGCATCAAACCAGAGTTTGATATAAGCACAGGTACTGTTCCAAAAACCAACTATGGAATAGACAAGACCTACACCTTCCTCAGTGAAAGGGACTCAAAACCCCATATTTCCCGCAGAGGAATAGATCTGACTAGTAAGAATCTTAAAACCTATGTATTGATATGTCTCCGTAAGGGAATCAAGTGTGTCTAGACTGGCATAAACATGGCAGCGAGAATCAGCTCAAACCCACTCTAAAAAGGAATTTCCAAAACAGAACAAAGAAACAGGGAAATTCTTTACAATTCCTTCAGGGTCTCTGATGCAACCTGGAATGACCCTATCTACGATGACAGCTGGATGTGGCATGAGGCTGGACACTTGGGACTGAGAGGATTGGTGAGATTGGGTGAGCAAATGCAGACCCTTTAAAGCAATAATGCATGGCAACCATTCCATGGGTCCCACCTCTCCAGGTTGAAGGGAATATTACTACAGCTATAACATGTACGGGAAACCTAGAGAATGGACACACTGTGAATACGAAAGGTTTCTAAAACTCAACGAAGAGTCCCTCTCCTGGTGCTCCGGTTTGACTTTCCAACAGCTTTACTATCAATCTCCCAACTTGGAGAGACAGCCCCTTTAAGCTCCTGGTTCACACAGGTTGCCCATTTGGCAGAGGAGGAAAGGGAAGAGGGAGAACCAATGAGAGAGTAGCTGTTAGGCATTTGGATGGGCACATGTCACTCTAATTTCCCGGCAGGAGGAAGAATTCACCAAAGTCTCAGCCACCCACCGGGAACCAGTATAGGTCCTGAACCAAATGTTTGGACTTGCGTTCAGCTCACAAGAAACGAGTTGAAAAATGGAGCTCAGGGGCACAGCAATTCACAAACTGGCAGAGTAATCAAGGCCAACTATCGTCCAAAAATCTGTTGAGGGAAGGCAACGAGGCGGACTTGAATGCGAGGCAGAATAGCAGGAAACAGATTTCAAGAGGTACGTTAGAATCGCCTGTAAAGCACAGGAAGAGGGGCACAACTTCGACAATGATGCACTTGGCCAAAAAGGGCGTATGCGTTTTCTCCTGAATATATTCAGGAGAAAACGCATACGCCCTTTTTGGCCAAGCAAGCAAGCGGGCAATGCAAATCTGCACTACAAAGAAGTATCACTTCCCACCGGTCAAAAGGGACATCCACAAAATGTGTAAAAACCAGAAAGGCAAGACAGGCCCTGGAGAACAGGGAGCCTTGTTATGCTGATGGGCGGGATGTAAGTTGCCAACTGCCTCACTGGAGGAGTGCATTGTGTTCCCTAAAACAAGTAAACAACAGAGCTACAGAGCCAAGGGCACTTCCAGTCTAGGGAATATACCTTGGGAAAACTGAAAATCCATAAGACAGAGCCACCCCCAAATTGAGGGCTGCACTGCTTACAAGAACCTCAACCTGGGTACACCTGAAATATCCCAGGAAATATAAAAATGGTTCCAAACATTGTGGAACTTACGTACGATGGAATATCCCTCAGCCACGAAATCCATGTCATAAGACCAGTAGCAGCAAAATGAGTGGATTCAGGTACGATGATTCTAAGGGAAAGAAGTCACACAGGAAAAGAAACTTATCATAAGATATCACTTAGGAAGATCCTGTAAACATGGCTACACATGAACTGAGTTAGCAAAGAGAACAGAGTCTCACATTTAGAAAACACTCTTATGCCTGCTTAAGGGGGAAGGAGAGGTGGGGTGATGCATCAAACCAGAGTTTGATATAAGCACAGGTACTGTTCCAAAAACCAACTATGGAATAGACAAGACCTACACCTTCCTCAGTGAAAGGGACTCAAAACCCCATGTTTCCCGCAGAGGAATAGATCTGACTAGTAAGAATCTTAAAACCTATGTATTGATATGTCTCCGTAAGGGAATCAAGTGTGTCTAGACTGGCATAAACATGGCAGCGAGAATCAGCTCAAACCCACTCTAAAAAGGAATTTCAAAAACAGAACAAAGAAACAGGGAAATTCTTTACAATTCCTTCAGGGTCTCTGATGCAACCTGGAATGACCCTATCTACGATGACAGCTGGATGTGGCATGAGGCTGGACACTTGGGACTGAGAGGATTGGTGAGATTGGGTGAGCAAATGCAGACCCTTTAAAGCAATAATGCATGGCAACCATTCCATGGGTCCCACCTCTCCAGGTTGAAGGGAATATTACTACAGCTATAACATGTACGGGAAACCTAGAGAATGGACACACTGTGAATACGAAAGGTTTCTAAAACTCAACGAAGAGTCCCTCTCCTGGTGCTCCGGTTTGACTTTCCAACAGCTTTACTATCAATCTCCCAACTTGGAGAGACTGCCCCTTTAAGCTCCTGGTTCACACAGGTTGCCCATTTGGCAGAGGAGGAAAGGGAAGAGGGAGAACCAATGAGAGAGTAGCTGTTAGGCATTTGGATGGGCACATGTCACTCTAATTTCCCGGCAGGAAGAAGAATTCACCAAAGTCTCAGCCACCCACCGGGAACCAGTATAGGTCCTGAACCAAATGTTTGGACTTGCGTTCAGCTCACAAAAAACGAGTTGAAAAATGGAGCTCAGGGGCACAGCAATTCACAAACTGGCAGAGTAATCAAGGCCAACTATCGTCCAAAAATCTGTTGAGGGAAGGCAACGAGGCGGACTTGAATGCGAGGCAGAATAGCAGGAAACAGATTTCAAGAGGTACGTTAGAATCGCCTGTAAAGCACAGGAAGAGGGGCACAACTTCGACAATGATGCACTTGGCCAAAAAGGGCGTATGCGTTTTCTCCTGAATATATTCAGGAGAAAACGCATACGCCCTTTTTGGCCAAGCAAGCAAGCGGGCAATGCAAATCTGCACTACAAAGAAGTATCACTTCCCACCGGTCAAAAGGGACATCCACAAAATGTGTAAAAACCAGAAAGGCAAGACAGGCCCTGGAGAACAGGGAGCCTTGTTATGCTGATGGGCGGGATGTAAGTTGCCAACTGCCTCACTGGAGGAGTGCATTGTGTTCCCTAAAACAAGTAAACAACAGAGCTACAGAGCCAAGGGCACTTCCAGTCTAGGGAATATACCTTGGGAAAACTGAAAATCCATAAGACAGAGCCACCCCCAAATTGAGGGCTGCACTGCTTACAAGAACCTCAACCTGGGTACACCTGAAATATCCCAGGAAATATAAAAATGGTTCCAAACATTGTGGAACTTACGTACGATGGAATATCCCTCAGCCACGAAATCCATGTCATAAGACCAGTAGCAGCAAAATGAGTGGATTCAGGTACGATGATTCTAAGGGAAAGAAGTCACACAGGAAAAGAAACTTATCATAAGATATCACTTAGGAAGATCCTGTAAACATGGCAACACATGAACTGAGTTAGGAAAGAGAACAGAGTCTCACATTTAGAAAACACTCTTATGCCTGCTTAAGGGGGAAGGAGAGGTGGGGTGATGCATCAAACCAGAGTTTGATATAAGCACAGGTACTGTTCCAAAAACCAACTATGGAATAGACAAGACCTACACCTTCCTCAGTGAAAGGGACTCAAAACCCCATATTTCCCGCAGAGGAATAGATCTGACTAGTAAGAATCTTAAAACCTATGTATTGATATGTCTCCGTAAGGGAATCAAGTGTGTCTAGACTGGCATAAACATGGCAGCGAGAATCAGCTCAAACCCACTCTAAAAAGGAATTTCAAAAACAGAACAAAGAAACAGGGAAATTCTTTACAATTCCTTCAGGGTCTCTGATGCAACCTGGAATGACCCTATCTACGATGACAGCTGGATGTGGCATGAGGCTGGACACTTGGGACTGAGAGGATTGGTGAGATTGGGTGAGCAAATGCAGACCCTTTAAAGCAATAATGCATGGCAACCATTCCATGGGTCCCACCTCTCCAGGTTGAAGGGAATATTACTACAGCTATAACATGTACGGGAAACCTAGAGAATGGACACACTGTGAATACGAAAGGTTTCTAAAACTCAACGAAGAGTCCCTCTCCTGGTGCTCCGGTTTGACTTTCCAACAGCTTTACTATCAATCTCCCAACTTGGAGAGACAGCCCCTTTAAGCTCCTGGTTCACACAGGTTGCCCATTTGGCAGAGGAGGAAAGGGAAGAGGGAGAACCAATGAGAGAGTAGCTGTTAGGCATTTGGATGGGCACATGTCACTCTAATTTCCCGGCAGGAGGAAGAATTCACCAAAGTCTCAGCCACCCACCGGGAACCAGTATAGGTCCTGAACCAAATGTTTGGACTTGCGTTCAGCTCACAAGAAACGAGTTGAAAAATGGAGCTCAGGGGCACAGCAATTCACAAACTGGCAGAGTAATCAAGGCCAACTATCGTCCAAAAATCTGTTGAGGGAAGGCAACGAGGCGGACTTGAATGCGAGGCAGAATAGCAGGAAACAGATTTCAAGAGGTACGTTAGAATCGCCTGTAAAGCACAGGAAGAGGGGCACAACTTCGACAATGATGCACTTGGCCAAAAAGGGTGTATGCGTTTTCTCCTGAATATATTCAGGAGAAAACGCATACGCCCTTTTTGGCCAAGCAAGCAAGCGGGCAATGCAAATCTGCACTACAAAGAAGTATCACTTCCCACCGGTCAAAAGGGACATCCACAAAATGTGTAAAAACCAGAAAGGCAAGACAGGCCCTGGAGAACAGGGAGCCTTGTTATGCTGATGGGCGGGATGTAAGTTGCCAACTGCCTCACTGGAGGAGTGCATTGTGTTCCCTAAAACAAGTAAACAACAGAGCTACAGAGCCAAGGGCACTTCCAGTCTAGGGAATATACCTTGGGAAAACTGAAAATCCATAAGACAGAGCCACCCCCAAATTGAGGGCTGCACTGCTTACAAGAACCTCAACCTGGGTACACCTGAAATATCCCAGGAAATATAAAAATGGTTCCAAACATTGTGGAACTTACGTACGATGGAATATCCCTCAGCCACGAAATCCATGTCATAAGACCAGTAGCAGCAAAATGAGTGGATTCAGGTACGATGATTCTAAGGGAAAGAAGTCACACAGGAAAAGAAACTTATCATAAGATATCACTTAGGAAGATCCTGTAAACATGGCTACACATGAACTGAGTTAGCAAAGAGAACAGAGTCTCACATTTAGAAAACACTCTTATGCCTGCTTAAGGGGGAAGGAGAGGTGGGGTGATGCATCAAACCAGAGTTTGATATAAGCACAGGTACTGTTCCAAAAACCAACTATGGAATAGACAAGACCTACACCTTCCTCAGTGAAAGGGACTCAAAACCCCATATTTCCCGCAGAGGAATAGATCTGACTAGTAAGAATCTTAAAACCTATGTATTGATATGTCTCCGTAAGGGAATCAAGTGTGTCTAGACTGGCATAAACATGGCAGCGAGAATCAGCTCAAACCCACTCTAAAAAGGAATTTCCAAAACAGAACAAAGAAACAGGGAAATTCTTTACAATTCCTTCAGGGTCTCTGATGCAACCTGGAATGACCCTATCTACGATGACAGCTGGATGTGGCATGAGGCTGGACACTTGGGACTGAGAGGATTGGTGAGATTGGGTGAGCAAATGCAGACCCTTTAAAGCAATAATGCATGGCAACCATTCCATGGGTCCCACCTCTCCAGGTTGAAGGGAATATTACTACAGCTATAACATGTACGGGAAACCTAGAGAATGGACACACTGTGAATACGAAAGGTTTCTAAAACTCAACGAAGAGTCCCTCTCCTGGTGCTCCGGTTTGACTTTCCAACAGCTTTACTATCAATCTCCCAACTTGGAGAGACAGCCCCTTTAAGCTCCTGGTTCACACAGGTTGCCCATTTGGCAGAGGAGGAAAGGGAAGAGGGAGAACCAATGAGAGAGTAGCTGTTAGGCATTTGGATGGGCACATGTCACTCTAATTTCCCGGCAGGAGGAAGAATTCACCAAAGTCTCAGCCACCCACCGGGAACCAGTATAGGTCCTGAACCAAATGTTTGGACTTGCGTTCAGCTCACAAGAAACGAGTTGAAAAATGGAGCTCAGGGGCACAGCAATTCACAAACTGGCAGAGTAATCAAGGCCAAGTATCGTCCAAAAATCTGTTGAGGGAAGGCAACGAGGCGGACTTGAATGCGAGGCAGAATAGCAGGAAACAGATTTCAAGAGGTACGTTAGAATCGCCTGTAAAGCACAGGAAGAGGGGCACAACTTCGACAATGATGCACTTGGCCAAAAAGGGCGTATGCGTTTTCTCCTGAATATATTCAGGAGAAAACGCATACGCCCTTTTTGGCCAAGCAAGCAAGCGGGCAATGCAAATCTGCACTACAAAGAAGTATCACTTCCCAACGGTCAAAAGGGACATCCACAAAATGTGTAAAAACCAGAAAGGAAAGACAGGCCCTGGAGAACAGGGAGCCTTGTTATGCTGATGGGCGGGATGTAAGTTGCCAACTGCCTCACTGGAGGAGTGCATTGTGTTCCCTAAAACAAGTAAACAACAGAGCTACAGAGCCAAGGGCACTTCCAGTCTAGGGAATATACCTTGGGAAAACTGAAAATCCATAAGACAGAGCCACCCCCAAATTGAGGGCTGCACTGCTTACAAGAACCTCAACCTGGGTACACCTGAAATATCCCAGGAAATATAAAAATGGTTCCAAACATTGTGGAACTTACGTACGATGGAATATCCCTCAGCCACGAAATCCATGTCATAAGACCAGTAGCAGCAAAATGAGTGGATTCAGGTACGATGATTCTAAGGGAAAGAAGTCACACAGGAAAAGAAACTTATCATAAGATATCACTTAGGAAGATCCTGTAAACATGGATACACATGAACTGAGTTAGCAAAGAGAACAGAGTCTCACATTTAGAAAACACTCTTATGCCTGCTTAAGGGGGAAGGAGAGGTGGGGTGATGCATCAAACCAGAGTTTGATATAAGCACAGGTACTGTTCCAAAAACCAACTATGGAATAGACAAGACCTACACCTTCCTCAGTGAAAGGGACTCAAAACCCCATGTTTCCCGCAGAGGAATAGATCTGACTAGTAAGAATCTTAAAACCTATGTATTGATATGTCTCCGTAAGGGAATCAAGTGTGTCTAGACTGGCATAAACATGGCAGCGAGAATCAGCTCAAACCCACTCTAAAAAGGAATTTCAAAAACAGAACAAAGAAACAGGGAAATTCTTTACAATTCCTTCAGGGTCTCTGATGCAACCTGGAATGACCCTATCTACGATGACAGCTGGATGTGGCATGAGGCTGGACACTTGGGACTGAGAGGATTGGTGAGATTGGGTGAGCAAATGCAGACCCTTTAAAGCAATAATGCATGGCAACCATTCCATGGGTCCCACCTCTCCAGGTTGAAGGGAATATTACTACAGCTATAACATGTACGGGAAACCTAGAGAATGGACACACTGTGAATACGAAAGGTTTCTAAAACTCAACGAAGAGTCCCTCTCCTGGTGCTCCGGTTTGACTTTCCAACAGCTTTACTATCAATCTCCCAACTTGGAGAGACTGCCCCTTTAAGCTCCTGGTTCACACAGGTTGCCCATTTGGCAGAGGAGGAAAGGGAAGAGGGAGAACCAATGAGAGAGTAGCTGTTAGGCATTTGGATGGGCACATGTCACTCTAATTTCCCGGCAGGAAGAAGAATTCACCAAAGTCTCAGCCACCCACCGGGAACCAGTATAGGTCCTGAACCAAATGTTTGGACTTGCGTTCAGCTCACAAGAAACGAGTTGAAAAATGGAGCTCAGGGGCACAGCAATTCACAAACTGGCAGAGTAATCAAGGCCAACTATCGTCCAAAAATCTGTTGAGGGAAGGCAACGAGGCGGACTTGAATGCGAGGCAGAATAGCAGGAAACAGATTTCAAGAGGTACGTTAGAATCGCCTGTAAAGCACAGGAAGAGGGGCACAACTTCGACAATGATGCACTTGGCCAAAAAGGGTGTATGCGTTTTCTCCTGAATATATTCAGGAGAAAACGCATACGCCCTTTTTGGCCAAGCAAGCAAGCGGGCAATGCAAATCTGCACTACAAAGAAGTATCACTTCCCACCGGTCAAAAGGGACATCCACAAAATGTGTAAAAACCAGAAAGGCAAGACAGGCCCTGGAGAACAGGGAGCCCTGTTATGCTGATGGGCGGGATGTAAGTTGCCAACTGCCTCACTGGAGGAGTGCATTGTGTTCCCTAAAACAAGTAAACAACAGAGCTACAGAGCCAAGGGCACTTCCAGTCTAGGGAATATACCTTGGGAAAACTGAAAATCCATAAGACAGAGCCACCCCCAAATTGAGGGCTGCACTGCTTACAAGAACCTCAACCTGGGTACACCTGAAATATCCCAGGAAATATAAAAATGGTTCCAAACATTGTGGAACTTACGTACGATGGAATATCCCTCAGCCACGAAATCCATGTCATAAGACCAGTAGCAGCAAAATGAGTGGATTCAGGTACGATGATTCTAAGGGAAAGAAGTCACACAGGAAAAGAAACTTATCATAAGATATCACTTAGGAAGATCCTGTAAACATGGCTACACATGAACTGAGTTAGCAAAGAGAACAGAGTCTCACATTTAGAAAACACTCTTATGCCTGCTTAAGGGGGAAGGAGAGGTGGGGTGATGCATCAAACCAGAGTTTGATATAAGCACAGGTACTGTTCCAAAAACCAACTATGGAATAGACAAGACCTACACCTTCCTCAGTGAAAGGGACTCAAAACCCCATATTTCCCGCAGAGGAATAGATCTGACTAGTAAGAATCTTAAAACCTATGTATTGATATGTCTCCGTAAGGGAATCAAGTGTGTCTAGACTGGCATAAACATGGCAGCGAGAATCAGCTCAAACCCACTCTAAAAAGGAATTTCCAAAACAGAACAAAGAAACAGGGAAATTCTTTACAATTCCTTCAGGGTCTCTGATGCAACCTGGAATGACCCTATCTACGATGACAGCTGGATGTGGCATGAGGCTGGACACTTGGGACTGAGAGGATTGGTGAGATTGGGTGAGCAAATGCAGACCCTTTAAAGCAATAATGCATGGCAACCATTCCATGGGTCCCACCTCTCCAGGTTGAAGGGAATATTACTACAGCTATAACATGTACGGGAAACCTAGAGAATGGACACACTGTGAATACGAAAGGTTTCTAAAACTCAACGAAGAGTCCCTCTCCTGGTGCTCCGGTTTGACTTTCCAACAGGTTTACTATCAATCTCCCAACTTGGAGAGACAGCCCCTTTAAGCTCCTGGTTCACACAGGTTGCCCATTTGGCAGAGGAGGAAAGGGAAGAGGGAGAACCAATGAGAGAGTAGCTGTTAGGCATTTGGATGGGCACATGTCACTCTAATTTCCCGGCAGGAGGAAGAATTCACCAAAGTCTCAGCCACCCACCGGGAACCAGTATAGGTCCTGAACCAAATGTTTGGACTTGCGTTCAGCTCACAAGAAACGAGTTGAAAAATGGAGCTCAGGGGCACAGCAATTCACAAACTGGCAGAGTAATCAAGGCCAACTATCGTCCAAAAATCTGTTTAGGGAAGGCAACGAGGCGGACTTGAATGCGAGGCAGAATAGCAGGAAACAGATTTCAAGAGGTACGTTAGAATCGCCTGTAAAGCACAGGAAGAGGGGCACAACTTCGACAATGATGCACTTGGCCAAAAAGGGCGTATGCGTTTTCTCCTGAATATATTCAGGAGAAAACGCATACGCCCTTTTTGGCCAAGCAAGCAAGCGGGCAATGCAAATCTGCACTACAAAGAAGTATCACTTCCCACCGGTCAAAAGGGACATCCACAAAATGTGTAAAAACCAGAAAGGCAAGACAGGCCCTGGAGAACAGGGAGCCTTGTTATGCTGATGGGCGGGATGTAAGTTGCCAACTGCCTCACTGGAGGAGTGCATTGTGTTCCCTAAAACAAGTAAACAACAGAGCTACAGAGCCAAGGGCACTTCCAGTCTAGGGAATATACCTTGGGAAAACTGAAAATCCATAAGACAGAGCCACCCCCAAATTGAGGGCTGCACTGCTTACAAGAACCTCAACCTGGGTACACCTGAAATATCCCAGGAAATATAAAAATGGTTCCAAACATTGTGGAACTTACGTACGATGGAATATCCCTCAGCCACGAAATCCATGTCATAAGACCAGTAGCAGCAAAATGAGTGGATTCAGGTACGATGATTCTAAGGGAAAGAAGTCACACAGGAAAAGAAACTTATCATAAGATATCACTTAGGAAGATCCTGTAAACATGGATACACATGAACTGAGTTAGCAAAGAGAACAGAGTCTCACATTTAGAAAACACTCTTATGCCTGCTTAAGGGGGAAGGAGAGGTGGGGTGATGCATCAAACCAGAGTTTGATATAAGCACAGGTACTGTTCCAAAAACCAACTATGGAATAGACAAGACCTACACCTTCCTCAGTGAAAGGGACTCAAAACCCCATGTTTCCCGCAGAGGAATAGATCTGACTAGTAAGAATCTTAAAACCTATGTATTGATATGTCTCCGTAAGGGAATCAAGTGTGTCTAGACTGGCATAAACATGGCAGCGAGAATCAGCTCAAACCCACTCTAAAAAGGAATTTCAAAAACAGAACAAAGAAACAGGGAAATTCTTTACAATTCCTTCAGGGTCTCTGATGCAACCTGGAATGACCCTATCTACGATGACAGCTGGATGTGGCATGAGGCTGGACACTTGGGACTGAGAGGATTGTGAGATTGGGTGAGCAAATGCAGACCCTTTAAAGCAATAATGCATGGCAACCATTCCATGGGTCCCACCTCTCCAGGTTGAAGGGAATATTACTACAGCTATAACATGTACGGGAAACCTAGAGAATGGACACACTGTGAATACGAAAGGTTTCTAAAACTCAACGAAGAGTCCCTCTCCTGGTGCTCCGGTTTGACTTTCCAACAGCTTTACTATCAATCTCCCAACTTGGAGAGACTGCCCCTTTAAGCTCCTGGTTCACACAGGTTGCCCATTTGGCAGAGGAGGAAAGGGAAGAGGGAGAACCAATGAGAGAGTAGCTGTTAGGCATTTGGATGGGCACATGTCACTCTAATTTCCCGGCAGGAGGAAGAATTCACCAAAGTCTCAGCCACCCACCGGGAACCAGTATAGGTCCTGAACCAAATGTTTGGACTTGCGTTCAGCTCACAAGAAACGAGTTGAAAAATGGAGCTCAGGGGCACAGCAATTCACAAACTGGCAGAGTAATCAAGGCCAAGTATCGTCCAAAAATCTGTTGAGGGAAGGCAACGAGGCGGACTTGAATGCGAGGCAGAATAGCAGGAAACAGATTTCAAGAGGTACGTTAGAATCGCCTGTAAAGCACAGGAAGAGGGGCACAACTTCGACAATGATGCACTTGGCCAAAAAGGGCGTATGCGTTTTCTCCTGAATATATTCAGGAGAAAACGCATACGCCCTTTTTGGCCAAGCAAGCAAGCGGGCAATGCAAATCTGCACTACAAAGAAGTATCACTTCCCAACGGTCAAAAGGGACATCCACAAAATGTGTAAAAACCAGAAAGGAAAGACAGGCCCTGGAGAACAGGGAGCCTTGTTATGCTGATGGGCGGGATGTAAGTTGCCAACTGCCTCACTGGAGGAGTGCATTGTGTTCCCTAAAACAAGTAAACAACAGAGCTACAGAGCCAAGGGCACTTCCAGTCTAGGGAATATACCTTGGGAAAACTGAAAATCCATAAGACAGAGCCACCCCCAAATTGAGGGCTGCACTGCTTACAAGAACCTCAACCTGGGTACACCTGAAATATCCCAGGAAATATAAAAATGGTTCCAAACATTGTGGAACTTACGTACGATGGAATATCCCTCAGCCACGAAATCCATGTCATAAGACCAGTAGCAGCAAAATGAGTGGATTCAGGTACGATGATTCTAAGGGAAAGAAGTCACACAGGAAAAGAAACTTATCATAAGATATCACTTAGGAAGATCCTGTAAACATGGATACACATGAACTGAGTTAGCAAAGAGAACAGAGTCTCACATTTAGAAAACACTCTTATGCCTGCTTAAGGGGGAAGGAGAGGTGGGGTGATGCATCAAACCAGAGTTTGATATAAGCACAGGTACTGTTCCAAAAACCAACTATGGAATAGACAAGACCTACACCTTCCTCAGTGAAAGGGACTCAAAACCCCATGTTTCCCGCAGAGGAATAGATCTGACTAGTAAGAATCTTAAAACCTATGTATTGATATGTCTCCGTAAGGGAATCAAGTGTGTCTAGACTGGCATAAACATGGCAGCGAGAATCAGCTCAAACCCACTCTAAAAAGGAATTTCAAAAACAGAACAAAGAAACAGGGAAATTCTTTACAATTCCTTCAGGGTCTCTGATGCAACCTGGAATGACCCTATCTACGATGACAGCTGGATGTGGCATGAGGCTGGACACTTGGGACTGAGAGGATTGGTGAGATTGGGTGAGCAAATGCAGACCCTTTAAAGCAATAATGCATGGCAACCATTCCATGGGTCCCACCTCTCCAGGTTGAAGGGAATATTACTACAGCTATAACATGTACGGGAAACCTAGAGAATGGACACACTGTGAATACGAAAGGTTTCTAAAACTCAACGAAGAGTCCCTCTCCTGGTGCTCCGGTTTGACTTTCCAACAGCTTTACTATCAATCTCCCAACTTGGAGAGACTGCCCCTTTAAGCTCCTGGTTCACACAGGTTGCCCATTTGGCAGAGGAGGAAAGGGAAGAGGGAGAACCAATGAGAGAGTAGCTGTTAGGCATTTGGATGGGCACATGTCACTCTAATTTCCCGGCAGGAAGAAGAATTCACCAAAGTCTCAGCCACCCACCGGGAACCAGTATAGGTCCTGAACCAAATGTTTGGACTTGCGTTCAGCTCACAAGAAACGAGTTGAAAAATGGAGCTCAGGGGCACAGCAATTCACAAACTGGCAGAGTAATCAAGGCCAACTATCGTCCAAAAATCTGTTGAGGGAAGGCAACGAGGCGGACTTGAATGCGAGGCAGAATAGCAGGAAACAGATTTCAAGAGGTACGTTAGAATCGCCTGTAAAGCACAGGAAGAGGGGCACAACTTCGACAATGATGCACTTGGCCAAAAAGGGTGTATGCGTTTTCTCCTGAATATATTCAGGAGAAAACGCATACGCCCTTTTTGGCCAAGCAAGCAAGCGGGCAATGCAAATCTGCACTACAAAGAAGTATCACTTCCCACCGGTCAAAAGGGACATCCACAAAATGTGTAAAAACCAGAAAGGCAAGACAGGCCCTGGAGAACAGGGAGCCCTGTTATGCTGATGGGCGGGATGTAAGTTGCCAACTGCCTCACTGGAGGAGTGCATTGTGTTCCCTAAAACAAGTAAACAACAGAGCTACAGAGCCAAGGGCACTTCCAGTCTAGGGAATATACCTTGGGAAAACTGAAAATCCATAAGACAGAGCCACCCCCAAATTGAGGGCTGCACTGCTTACAAGAACCTCAACCTGGGTACACCTGAAATATCCCAGGAAATATAAAAATGGTTCCAAACATTGTGGAACTTACGTACGATGGAATATCCCTCAGCCACGAAATCCATGTCATAAGACCAGTAGCAGCAAAATGAGTGGATTCAGGTACGATGATTCTAAGGGAAAGAAGTCACACAGGAAAAGAAACTTATCATAAGATATCACTTAGGAAGATCCTGTAAACATGGCTACACATGAACTGAGTTAGCAAAGAGAACAGAGTCTCACATTTAGAAAACACTCTTATGCCTGCTTAAGGGGGAAGGAGAGGTGGGGTGATGCATCAAACCAGAGTTTGATATAAGCACAGGTACTGTTCCAAAAACCAACTATGGAATAGACAAGACCTACACCTTCCTCAGTGAAAGGGACTCAAAACCCCATATTTCCCGCAGAGGAATAGATCTGACTAGTAAGAATCTTAAAACCTATGTATTGATATGTCTCCGTAAGGGAATCAAGTGTGTCTAGACTGGCATAAACATGGCAGCGAGAATCAGCTCAAACCCACTCTAAAAAGGAATTTCCAAAACAGAACAAAGAAACAGGGAAATTCTTTACAATTCCTTCAGGGTCTCTGATGCAACCTGGAATGACCCTATCTACGATGACAGCTGGATGTGGCATGAGGCTGGACACTTGGGACTGAGAGGATTGGTGAGATTGGGTGAGCAAATGCAGACCCTTTAAAGCAATAATGCATGGCAACCATTCCATGGGTCCCACCTCTCCAGGTTGAAGGGAATATTACTACAGCTATAACATGTACGGGAAACCTAGAGAATGGACACACTGTGAATACGAAAGGTTTCTAAAACTCAACGAAGAGTCCCTCTCCTGGTGCTCCGGTTTGACTTTCCAACAGGTTTACTATCAATCTCCCAACTTGGAGAGACAGCCCCTTTAAGCTCCTGGTTCACACAGGTTGCCCATTTGGCAGAGGAGGAAAGGGAAGAGGGAGAACCAATGAGAGAGTAGCTGTTAGGCATTTGGATGGGCACATGTCACTCTAATTTCCCGGCAGGAGGAAGAATTCACCAAAGTCTCAGCCACCCACCGGGAACCAGTATAGGTCCTGAACCAAATGTTTGGACTTGCGTTCAGCTCACAAGAAACGAGTTGAAAAATGGAGCTCAGGGGCACAGCAATTCACAAACTGGCAGAGTAATCAAGGCCAACTATCGTCCAAAAATCTGTTTAGGGAAGGCAACGAGGCGGACTTGAATGCGAGGCAGAATAGCAGGAAACAGATTTCAAGAGGTACGTTAGAATCGCCTGTAAAGCACAGGAAGAGGGGCACAACTTCGACAATGATGCACTTGGCCAAAAAGGGCGTATGCGTTTTCTCCTGAATATATTCAGGAGAAAACGCATACGCCCTTTTTGGCCAAGCAAGCAAGCGGGCAATGCAAATCTGCACTACAAAGAAGTATCACTTCCCACCGGTCAAAAGGGACATCCACAAAATGTGTAAAAACCAGAAAGGCAAGACAGGCCCTGGAGAACAGGGAGCCTTGTTATGCTGATGGGCGGGATGTAAGTTGCCAACTGCCTCACTGGAGGAGTGCATTGTGTTCCCTAAAACAAGTAAACAACAGAGCTACAGAGCCAAGGGCACTTCCAGTCTAGGGAATATACCTTGGGAAAACTGAAAATCCATAAGACAGAGCCACCCCCAAATTGAGGGCTGCACTGCTTACAAGAACCTCAACCTGGGTACACCTGAAATATCCCAGGAAATATAAAAATGGTTCCAAACATTGTGGAACTTACGTACGATGGAATATCCCTCAGCCACGAAATCCATGTCATAAGACCAGTAGCAGCAAAATGAGTGGATTCAGGTACGATGATTCTAAGGGAAAGAAGTCACACAGGAAAAGAAACTTATCATAAGATATCACTTAGGAAGATCCTGTAAACATGGATACACATGAACTGAGTTAGCAAAGAGAACAGAGTCTCACATTTAGAAAACACTCTTATGCCTGCTTAAGGGGGAAGGAGAGGTGGGGTGATGCATCAAACCAGAGTTTGATATAAGCACAGGTACTGTTCCAAAAACCAACTATGGAATAGACAAGACCTACACCTTCCTCAGTGAAAGGGACTCAAAACCCCATGTTTCCCGCAGAGGAATAGATCTGACTAGTAAGAATCTTAAAACCTATGTATTGATATGTCTCCGTAAGGGAATCAAGTGTGTCTAGACTGGCATAAACATGGCAGCGAGAATCAGCTCAAACCCACTCTAAAAAGGAATTTCAAAAACAGAACAAAGAAACAGGGAAATTCTTTACAATTCCTTCAGGGTCTCTGATGCAACCTGGAATGACCCTATCTACGATGACAGCTGGATGTGGCATGAGGCTGGACACTTGGGACTGAGAGGATTGTGAGATTGGGTGAGCAAATGCAGACCCTTTAAAGCAATAATGCATGGCAACCATTCCATGGGTCCCACCTCTCCAGGTTGAAGGGAATATTACTACAGCTATAACATGTACGGGAAACCTAGAGAATGGACACACTGTGAATACGAAAGGTTTCTAAAACTCAACGAAGAGTCCCTCTCCTGGTGCTCCGGTTTGACTTTCCAACAGCTTTACTATCAATCTCCCAACTTGGAGAGACTGCCCCTTTAAGCTCCTGGTTCACACAGGTTGCCCATTTGGCAGAGGAGGAAAGGGAAGAGGGAGAACCAATGAGAGAGTAGCTGTTAGGCATTTGGATGGGCACATGTCACTCTAATTTCCCGGCAGGAGGAAGAATTCACCAAAGTCTCAGCCACCCACCGGGAACCAGTATAGGTCCTGAACCAAATGTTTGGACTTGCGTTCAGCTCACAAGAAACGAGTTGAAAAATGGAGCTCAGGGGCACAGCAATTCACAAACTGGCAGAGTAATCAAGGCCAACTATCGTCCAAAAATCTGTTGAGGGAAGGCAACGAGGCGGACTTGAATGCGAGGCAGAATAGCAGGAAACAGATTTCAAGAGGTACGTTAGAATCGCCTGTAAAGCACAGGAAGAGGGGCACAACTTCGACAATGATGCACTTGGCCAAAAAGGGCGTATGCGTTTTCTCCTGAATATATTCAGGAGAAAATGCATACGCCCTTTTTGGCCAAGCAAGCAAGCGGGCAATGCAAATCTGCACTACAAAGAAGTATCACTTCCCACCGGTCAAAAGGGACATCCACAAAATGTGTAAAAACCAGAAAGGCAAGACAGGCCCTGGAGAACAGGGAGCCCTGTTATGCTGATGGGCGGGATGTAAGTTGCCAACTGCCTCACTGGAGGAGTGCATTGTGTTCCCTAAAACAAGTAAACAACAGAGCTACAGAGCCAAGGGCACTTCCAGTCTAGGGAATATACCTTGGGAAAACTGAAAATCCATAAGACAGAGCCACCCCCAAATTGAGGGCTGCACTGCTTACAAGAACCTCAACCTGGGTACACCTGAAATATCCCAGGAAATATAAAAATGGTTCCAAACATTGTGGAACTTACGTACGATGGAATATCCCTCAGCCACGAAATCCATGTCATAAGACCAGTAGCAGCAAAATGAGTGGATTCAGGTACGATGATTCTAAGGGAAAGAAGTCACACAGGAAAAGAAACTTATCATAAGATATCACTTAGGAAGATCCTGTAAACATGGCTACACATGAACTGAGTTAGCAAAGAGAACAGAGTCTCACATTTAGAAAACACTCTTATGCCTGCTTAAGGGGGAAGGAGAGGTGGGGTGATGCATCAAACCAGAGTTTGATATAAGCACAGGTACTGTTCCAAAAACCAACTATGGAATAGACAAGACCTACACCTTCCTCAGTGAAAGGGACTCAAAACCCCATATTTCCCGCAGAGGAATAGATCTGACTAGTAAGAATCTTAAAAGCTATGTATTGATATGTCTCCATAAGGGAATCAAGTGTGTCTAGACTGGCATAAACATGGCAGCGAGAATCAGCTCAAACCCACTCTAAAAAGGAATTTCAAAAACAGAACAAAGAAACAGGGAAATTCTTTACAATTCCTTCAGGGTCTCTGATGCAACCTGGAATGACCCTATCTACGATGACAGCTGGATGTGGCATGAGGCTGGACACTTGGGACTGAGAGGATTGGTGAGATTGGGTGAGCAAATGCAGACCCTTTAAAGCAATAATGCATGGCAACCATTCCATGGGTCCCACCTCTCCAGGTTGAAGGGAATATTACTACAGCTATAACATGTACGGGAAACCTAGAGAATGGACACACTGTGAATACGAAAGGTTTCTAAAACTCAACGAAGAGTCCCTCTCCTGGTGCTCCGGTTTGACTTTCCAACAGCTTTACTATCAATCTCCCAACTTGGAGAGACAGCCCCTTTAAGCTCCTGGTTCACACAGGTTGCCCATTTGGCAGAGGAGGAAAGGGAAGAGGGAGAACCAATGAGAGAGTAGCTGTTAGGCATTTGGATGGGCACATGTCACTCTAATTTCCCGGCAGGAGGAAGAATTCACCAAAGTCTCAGCCACCCACCGGGAACCAGTATAGGTCCTGAACCAAATGTTTGGACTTGCGTTCAGCTCACAAGAAACGAGTTGAAAAATGGAGCTCAGGGGCACAGCAATTCACAAACTGGCAGAGTAATCAAGGCCAACTATCGTCCAAAAATCTGTTGAGGGAAGGCAACGAGGCGGACTTGAATGCGAGGCAGAATAGCAGGAAACAGATTTCAAGAGGTACGTTAGAATCGCCTGTAAAGCACAGGAAGAGGGGCACAACTTCGACAATGATGCACTTGGCCAAAAAGGGCGTATGCGTTTTCTCCTGAATATATTCAGGAGAAAACGCATACGCCCTTTTTGGCCAAGCAAGCAAGCGGGCAATGCAAATCTGCACTACAAAGAAGTATCACTTCCCACCGGTCAAAAGGGACATCCACAAAATGTGTAAAAACCAGAAAGGCAAGACAGGCCCTGGAGAACAGGGAGCCTTGTTATGCTGATGGGCGGGATGTAAGTTGCCAACTGCCTCACTGGAGGAGTGCATTGTGTTCCCTAAAACAAGTAAACAACAGAGCTACAGAGCCAAGGGCACTTCCAGTCTAGGGAATATACCTTGGGAAAACTGAACATCCATAAGACAGAGCCACCCCCAAATTGAGGGCTGCACTGCTTACAAGAACCTCAACCTGGGTACACCTGAAATATCCCAGGAAATATAAAAATGGTTCCAAACATTGTGGAACTTACGTACGATGGAATATCCCTCAGCCACGAAATCCATGTCATAAGACCAGTAGCAGCAAAATGAGTGGATTCAGGTACGATGATACTAAGGGAAAGAAGTCACACAGGAAAAGAAACTTATCATAAGATATCACTTAGGAAGATCCTGTAAACATGGCTACACATGAACTGAGTTAGGCAAGAGAACAGAGTCTCACATTTAGAAAACACTCTTATGCCTGCTTAAGGGGGAAGGAGAGGTGGGGTGATGCATCAAACCAGAGTTTGATATAAGCACAGGTACTGTTCCAAAAACCAACTATGGAATAGACAAGACCTACACCTTCCTCAGTGAAAGGGACTCAAAACCCCATATTTCCCGCAGAGGAATAGATCTGACTAGTAAGAATCTTAAAACCTATGTATTGATATGTCTCCGTAAGGGAATCAAGTGTGTCTAGACTGGCATAAACATGGCAGCGAGAATCAGCTCAAACCCACTCTAAAAAGGAATTTCAAAAACAGAACAAAGAAACAGGGAAATTCTTTACAATTCCTTCAGGGTCTCTGATGCAACCTGGAATGACCCTATCTACGATGACAGCTGGATGTGGCATGAGGCTGGACACTTGGGACTGAGAGGATTGGTGAGATTGGGTGAGCAAATGCAGACCCTTTAAAGCAATAATGCATGGCAACCATTCCATGGGTCCCACCTCTCCAGGTTGAAGGGAATATTACTACAGCTATAACATGTACGGGAAACCTAGAGAATGGACACACTGTGAATACGAAAGGTTTCTAAAACTCAACGAAGAGTCCCTCTCCTGGTGCTCCGGTTTGACTTTCCAACAGCTTTACTATCAATCTCCCAACTTGGAGAGACAGCCCCTTTAAGCTCCTGGTTCACACAGGTTGCCCATTTGGCAGAGGAGGAAAGGGAAGAGGGAGAACCAATGAGAGAGTAGCTGTTAGGCATTTGGATGGGCACATGTCACTCTAATTTCCCGGCAGGAGGAAGAATTCACCAAAGTCTCAGCCACCCACTGGGAACCAGTATAGGTCCTGAACCAAATGTTTGGACTTGCGTTCAGCTCACAAGAAACGAGTTGAAAAATGGAGCTCAGGGGCACAGCAATTCACAAACTGGCAGAGTAATCAAGGCCAACTATCGTCCAAAAATCTGTTGAGGGAAGGCAACGAGGCGGACTTGAATGCGAGGCAGAATAGCAGGAAACAGATTTCAAGAGGTACGTTAGAATCGCCTGTAAAGCACAGGAAGAGGGGCACAACTTCGACAATGATGCACTTGGCCAAAAAGGGCGTATGCGTTTTCTCCTGAATATATTCAGGAGAAAACGCATACGCCCTTTTTGGCCAAGCAAGCAAGCGGGCAATGCAAATCTGCACTACAAAGAAGTATCACTTCCCACCGGTCAAAAGGGACATCCACAAAATGTGTAAAAACCAGAAAGGCAAGACAGGCCCTGGAGAACAGGGAGCCTTGTTATGCTGATGGGCGGGATGTAAGTTGCCAACTGCCTCACTGGAGGAGTGCATTGTGTTCCCTAAAACAAGTAAACAACAGAGCTACAGAGCCAAGGGCACTTCCAGTCTAGGGAATATACCTTGGGAAAACTGAACATCCATAAGACAGAGCCACCCCCAAATTGAGGGCTGCACTGCTTACAAGAACCTCAACCTGGGTACACCTGAAATATCCCAGGAAATATAAAAATGGTTCCAAACATTGTGGAACTTACGTACGATGGAATATCCCTCAGCCACGAAATCCATGTCATAAGACCAGTAGCAGCAAAATGAGTGGATTCAGGTACGATGATACTAAGGGAAAGAAGTCACACAGGAAAAGAAACTTATCATAAGATATCACTTAGGAAGATCCTGTAAACATGGCTACACATGAACTGAGTTAGGCAAGAGAACAGAGTCTCACATTTAGAAAACACTCTTATGCCTGCTTAAGGGGGAAGGAGAGGTGGGGTGATGCATCAAACCAGAGTTTGATATAAGCACAGGTACTGTTCCAAAAACCAACTATGGAATAGACAAGACCTACACCTTCCTCAGTGAAAGGGACTCAAAACCCCATATTTCCCGCAGAGGAATAGATCTGACTAGTAAGAATCTTAAAACCTATGTATTGATATGTCTCCGTAAGGGAATCAAGTGTGTCTAGACTGGCATAAACATGGCAGCGAGAATCAGCTCAAACCCACTCTAAAAAGGAATTTCAAAAACAGAACAAAGAAACAGGGAAATTCTTTACAATTCCTTCAGGGTCTCTGATGCAACCTGGAATGACCCTATCTACGATGACAGCTGGATGTGGCATGAGGCTGGACACTTGGGACTGAGAGGATTGGTGAGATTGGGTGAGCAAATGCAGACCCTTTAAAGCAATAATGCATGGCAACCATTCCATGGGTCCCACCTCTCCAGGTTGAAGGGAATATTACTACAGCTATAACATGTACGGGAAACCTAGAGAATGGACACACTGTGAATACGAAAGGTTTCTAAAACTCAACGAAGAGTCCCTCTCCTGGTGCTCCGGTTTGACTTTCCAACAGCTTTACTATCAATCTCCCAACTTGGAGAGACAGCCCCTTTAAGCTCCTGGTTCACACAGGTTGCCCATTTGGCAGAGGAGGAAAGGGAAGAGGGAGAACCAATGAGAGAGTAGCTGTTAGGCATTTGGATGGGCACATGTCACTCTAATTTCCCGGCAGGAGGAAGAATTCACCAAAGTCTCAGCCACCCACCGGGAACCAGTATAGGTCCTGAACCAAATGTTTGGACTTGCGTTCAGCTCACAAGAAACGAGTTGAAAAATGGAGCTCAGGGGCACAGCAATTCACAAACTGGCAGAGTAATCAAGGCCAACTATCGTCCAAAAATCTGTTGAGGGAAGGCAACGAGGCGGACTTGAATGCGAGGCAGAATAGCAGGAAACAGATTTCAAGAGGTACGTTAGAATCGCCTGTAAAGCACAGGAAGAGGGGCACAACTTCGACAATGATGCACTTGGCCAAAAAGGGCGTATGCGTTTTCTCCTGAATATATTCAGGAGAAAACGCATACGCCCTTTTTGGCCAAGCAAGCAAGCGGGCAATGCAAATCTGCACTACAAAGAAGTATCACTTCCCACCGGTCAAAAGGGACATCCACAAAATGTGTAAAAACCAGAAAGGCAAGACAGGCCCTGGAGAACAGGGAGCCTTGTTATGCTGATGGGCGGGATGTAAGTTGCCAACTGCCTCACTGGAGGAGTGCATTGTGTTCCCTAAAACAAGTAAACAACAGAGCTACAGAGCCAAGGGCACTTCCAGTCTAGGGAATATACCTTGGGAAAACTGAAAATCCATAAGACAGAGCCACCCCCAAATTGAGGGCTGCACTGCATACAAGAACCTCAACCCGGGTACACCTGAAATATCCCAGGAAATATAAAAATGGTTCCAAACATTGTGGAACTTACATACAATGGAATATCCCTCAGCCACGAAATCCATGTCATAAGACCAGTAGCAGCAAAATGAGTGGATTCAGGTAGGATGATACTAAGGGAAAGAAGTCACACAGGAAAAGAAACTTATCATAAGATATCACTTAGGAAGATCCTGTAAACATGGCTACACATGAACTGAGTTAGGCAAGAGAACAGAGTCTCACATTTAGAAAACACTCTTATGCCTGCTTAAGGGGGAAGGAGAGGTGGGGTGATGCATCAAACCAGAGTTTGATATAAGCACAGGTACCGTTCCAAAAACCAACTATGGAATAGACAAGACCTACACCTTCCTCAGTGAAAGGGACTCAAAACCCCATATTTCCCGCAGAGGAATAGATCTGACTAGTAAGAATCTTAAAACCTATGTATTGATATGTCTCCGTAAGGGAATCAAGTGTGTCTAGACTGGCATAAACATGGCAGCGAGAATCAGCTCAAACCCACTCTAAAAAGGAATTTCCAAAACAGAACAAAGAAACAGGGAAATTCTTTACAATTCCTTCAGGGTCTCTGATGCAACCTGGAATGACCCTATCTACGATGACAGCTGGATGTGGCATGAGGCTGGACACTTGGGACTGAGAGGATTGGTGAGATTGGGTGAGCAAATGCAGACCCTTTAAAGCAATAATGCATGGCAACCATTCCATGGGTCCCACCTCTCCAGGTTGAAGGGAATATTACTACAGCTATAACATGTACGGGAAACCTAGAGAATGGACACACTGTGAATACGAAAGGTTTCTAAAACTCAACGAAGAGTCCCTCTCCTGGTGCTCCGGTTTGACTTTCCAACAGGTTTACTATCAATCTCCCAACTTGGAGAGACAGCCCCTTTAAGCTCCTGGTTCACACAGGTTGCCCATTTGGCAGAGGAGGAAAGGGAAGAGGGAGAACCAATGAGAGAGTAGCTGTTAGGCATTTGGATGGGCACATGTCACTCTAATTTCCCGGCAGGAGGAAGAATTCACCAAAGTCTCAGCCACCCACCGGGAACCAGTATAGGTCCTGAACCAAATGTTTGGACTTGCGTTCAGCTCACAAGAAACGAGTTGAAAAATGGAGCTCAGGGGCACAGCAATTCACAAACTGGCAGAGTAATCAAGGCCAACTATCGTCCAAAAATCTGTTGAGGGAAGGCAACGAGGCGGACTTGAATGCGAGGCAGAATAGCAGGAAACAGATTTCAAGAGGTACGTTAGAATCGCCTGTAAAGCACAGGAAGAGGGGCACAACTTCGACAATGATGCACTTGGCCAAAAAGGGCGTATGCGTTTTCTCCTGAATATATTCAGGAGAAAACGCATACGCCCTTTTTGGCCAAGCAAGCAAGCGGGCAATGCAAATCTGCACTACAAAGAAGTATCACTTCCCACCGGTCAAAAGGGACATCCACAAAATGTGTAAAAACCAGAAAGGCAAGACAGGCCCTGGAGAACAGGGAGCCTTGTTATGCTGATGGGCGGGATGTAAGTTGCCAACTGCCTCACTGGAGGAGTGCATTGTGTTCCCTAAAACAAGTAAACAACAGAGCTACAGAGCCAAGGGCACTTCCAGTCTAGGGAATATACCTTGGGAAAACTGAAAATCCATAAGACAGAGCCACCCCCAAATTGAGGGCTGCACTGCTTACAAGAACCTCAACCCAGGTACACCTGAAATATCCCAGGAAATATAAAAATGGTTCCAAACATTGTGGAACTTACGTACGATGGAATATCCCTCAGCCACGAAATCCATGTCATAAGACCAGTAGCAGCAAAATGAGTGGATTCAGGTACGATGATTCTAAGGGAAAGAAGTCACACAGGAAAAGAAACTTATCATAAGATATCACTTAGGAAGATCCTGTAAACATGGCTACACATGAACTGAGTTAGGCAAGAGAACAGAGTCTCACATTTAGAAAACACTCTTATGCCTGCTTAAGGGGGAAGGAGAGGTGGGGTGATGCATCAAACCAGAGTTTGATATAAGCACAGGTACCATTCCAAAAACCAACTATGGAATAGACAAGACCTACACCTTCCTCAGTGAAAGGGACTCAAAACCCCATATTTCCCGCAGAGGAATAGATCTGACTAGTAAGAATCTTAAAAGCTATGTATTGATATGTCTCCGTAAGGGAATCAAGTGTGTCTAGACTGGCATAAACATGGCAGCGAGAATCAGCTCAAACCCACTCTAAAAAGGAATTTCAAAAACAGAACAAAGAAACAGGGAAATTCTTTACAATTCCTTCAGGGTCTCTGATGCAACCTGGAATGACCCTATCTACGATGACAGCTGGATGTGGCATGAGGCTGGACACTTGGGACTGAGAGGATTGGTGAGATTGGGTGAGCAAATGCAGACCCTTTAAAGCAATAATGCATGGCAACCATTCCATGGGTCCCACCTCTCCAGGTTGAAGGGAATATTACTACAGCTATAACATGTACGGGAAACCTAGAGAATGGACACACTGTGAATACGAAAGGTTTCTAAAACTCAACGAAGAGTCCCTCTCCTGGTGCTCCGGTTTGACTTTCCAACAGCTTTACTATCAATCTCCCAACTTGGAGAGACAGCCCCTTTAAGCTCCTGGTTCACACAGGTTGCCCATTTGGCAGAGGAGGAAAGGGAAGAGGGAGAACCAATGAGAGAGTAGCTGTTAGGCATTTGGATGGGCACATGTCACTCTAATTTCCCGGCAGGAGGAAGAATTCACCAAAGTCTCAGCCACCCACCGGGAACCAGTATAGGTCCTGAACCAAATGTTTGGACTTGCGTTCAGCTCACAAGAAACGAGTTGAAAAATGGAGCTCAGGGGCACAGCAATTCACAAACTGGCAGAGTAATCAAGGCCAACTATCGTCCAAAAATCTGTTGAGGGAAGGCAACGAGGCGGACTTGAATGCGAGGCAGAATAGCAGGAAACAGATTTCAAGAGGTACGTTAGAATCGCCTGTAAAGCACAGGAAGAGGGGCACAACTTCGACAATGATGCACTTGGCCAAAAAGGGCGTATGCGTTTTCTCCTGAATATATTCAGGAGAAAACGCATACGCCCTTTTTGGCCAAGCAAGCAAGCGGGCAATGCAAATCTGCACTACAAAGAAGTATCACTTCCCACCGGTCAAAAGGGACATCCACAAAATGTGTAAAAACCAGAAAGGCAAGACAGGCCCTGGAGAACAGGGAGCCTTGTTATGCTGATGGGCGGGATGTAAGTTGCCAACTGCCTCACTGGAGGAGTGCATTGTGTTCCCTAAAACAAGTAAACAACAGAGCTACAGAGCCAAGGGCACTTCCAGTCTAGGGAATATACCTTGGGAAAACTGAAAATCCATAAGACAGAGCCACCCCCAAATTGAGGGCTGCACTGCTTACAAGAACCTCAACCCGGGTACACCTGAAATATCCCAGGAAATATAAAAATGGTTCCAAACATTGTGGAACTTACGTACGATGGAATATCCCTCAGCCACGAAATCCATGTCATAAGACCAGTAGCAGCAAAATGAGTGGATTCAGGTACGATGATTCTAAGGGAAAGAAGTCACACAGGAAAAGAAACTTATCATAAGATATCACTTAGGAAGATCCTGTAAACATGGCTACACATGAACTGAGTTAGGCAAGAGAACAGAGTCTCACATTTAGAAAACACTCTTATGCCTGCTTAAGGGGGAAGGAGAGGTGGGGTGATGCATCAAACCAGAGTTTGATATAAGCACAGGTACCGTTCCAAAAACCAACTATGGAATAGACAAGACCTACACCTTCCTCAGTGAAAGGGACTCAAAACCCCATATTTCCCGCAGAGGAATAGATCTGACTAGTAAGAATCTTAAAACCTATGTATTGATATGTCTCCGTAAGGGAATCAAGTGTGTCTAGACTGGCATAAACATGGCAGCGAGAATCAGCTCAAACCCACTCTAAAAAGGAATTTCAAAAACAGAACAAAGAAACAGGGAAATTCTTTACAATTCCTTCAGGGTCTCTGATGCAACCTGGAATGACCCTATCTACGATGACAGCTGGATGTGGCATGAGGCTGGACACTTGGGACTGAGAGGATTGGTGAGATTGGGTGAGCAAATGCAGACCCTTTAAAGCAATAATGCATGGCAACCATTCCATGGGTCCCACCTCTCCAGGTTGAAGGGAATATTACTACAGCTATAACATGTACGGGAAACCTAGAGAATGGACACACTGTGAATACGAAAGGTTTCTAAAACTCAACGAAGAGTCCCTCTCCTGGTGCTCCGGTTTGACTTTCCAACAGCTTTACTATCAATCTCCCAACTTGGAGAGACAGCCCCTTTAAGCTCCTGGTTCACACAGGTTGCCCATTTGGCAGAGGAGGAAAGGGAAGAGGGAGAACCAATGAGAGAGTAGCTGTTAGGCATTTGGATGGGCACATGTCACTCTAATTTCCCGGCAGGAGGAAGAATTCACCAAAGTCTCAGCCACCCACCGGGAACCAGTATAGGTCCTGAACCAAATGTTTGGACTTGCGTTCAGCTCACAAGAAACGAGTTGAAAAATGGAGCTCAGGGGCACAGCAATTCACAAACTGGCAGAGTAATCAAGGCCAACTATCGTCCAAAAATCTGTTGAGGGAAGGCAACGAGGCGGACTTGAATGCGAGGCAGAATAGCAGGAAACAGATTTCAAGAGGTACGTTAGAATCGCCTGTAAAGCACAGGAAGAGGGGCACAACTTCGACAATGATGCACTTGGCCAAAAAGGGCGTATGCGTTTTCTCCTGAATATATTCAGGAGAAAACGCATACGCCCTTTTTGGCCAAGCAAGCAAGCGGGCAATGCAAATCTGCACTACAAAGAAGTATCACTTCCCACCGGTCAAAAGGGACATCCACAAAATGTGTAAAAACCAGAAAGGCAAGACAGGCCCTGGAGAACAGGGAGCCTTGTTATGCTGATGGGCGGGATGTAAGTTGCCAACTGCCTCACTGGAGGAGTGCATTGTGTTCCCTAAAACAAGTAAACAACAGAGCTACAGAGCCAAGGGCACTTCCAGTCTAGGGAATATACCTTGGGAAAACTGAAAATCCATAAGACAGAGCCACCCCCAAATTGAGGGCTGCACTGCTTACAAGAACCTCAACCCGGGTACACCTGAAATATCCCAGGAAATATAAAAATGGTTCCAAACATTGTGGAACTTACGTACGATGGAATATCCCTCAGCCACGAAATCCATGTCATAAGACCAGTAGCAGCAAAATGAGTGGATTCAGGTACGATGATTCTAAGGGAAAGAAGTCACACAGGAAAAGAAACTTATCATAAGATATCACTTAGGAAGATCCTGTAAACATGGCTACACATGAACTGAGTTAGGCAAGAGAACAGAGTCTCACATTTAGAAAACACTCTTATGCCTGCTTAAGGGGGAAGGAGAGGTGGGGTGATGCATCAAACCAGAGTTTGATATAAGCACAGGTACCGTTCCAAAAACCAACTATGGAATAGACAAGACCTACACCTTCCTCAGTGAAAGGGACTCAAAACCCCATATTTCCCGCAGAGGAATAGATCTGACTAGTAAGAATCTTAAAACCTATGTATTGATATGTCTCCGTAAGGGAATCAAGTGTGTCTAGACTGGCATAAACATGGCAGCGAGAATCAGCTCAAACCCACTCTAAAAAGGAATTTCAAAAACAGAACAAAGAAACAGGGAAATTCTTTACAATTCCTTCAGGGTCTCTGATGCAACCTGGAATGACCCTATCTACGATGACAGCTGGATGTGGCATGAGGCTGGACACTTGGGACTGAGAGGATTGGTGAGATTGGGTGAGCAAATGCAGACCCTTTAAAGCAATAATGCATGGCAACCATTCCATGGGTCCCACCTCTCCAGGTTGAAGGGAATATTACTACAGCTATAACATGTACGGGAATCCTAGAGAATGGACACACTGTGAATACGAAAGGTTTCTAAAACTCAACGAAGAGTCCCTCTCCTGGTGCTCCGGTTTGACTTTCCAACAGCTTTACTATCAATCTCCCAACTTGGAGAGACAGCCCCTTTAAGCTCCTGGTTCACACAGGTTGCCCATTTGGCAGAGGAGGAAAGGGAAGAGGGAGAACCAATGAGAGAGTAGCTGTTAGGCATTTGGATGGGCACATGTCACTCTAATTTCCCGGCAGGAGGAAGAATTCACCAAAGTCTCAGCCACCCACCGGGAACCAGTATAGGTCCTGAACCAAATGTTTGGACTTGCGTTCAGCTCACAAGAAACGAGTTGAAAAATGGAGCTCAGGGGCACAGCAATTCACAAACTGGCAGAGTAATCAAGGCCAACTATCGTCCAAAAATCTGTTGAGGGAAGGCAACGAGGCGGACTTGAATGCGAGGCAGAATAGCAGGAAACAGATTTCAAGAGGTACGTTAGAATCGCCTGTAAAGCACAGGAAGAGGGGCACAACTTCGACAATGATGCACTTGGCCAAAAAGGGCGTATGCGTTTTCTCCTGAATATATTCAGGAGAAAACGCATACGCCCTTTTTGGCCAAGCAAGCAAGCGGGCAATGCAAATCTGCACTACAAAGAAGTATCACTTCCCACCGGTCAAAAGGGACATCCACAAAATGTGTAAAAACCAGAAAGGCAAGACAGGCCCTGGAGAACAGGGAGCCTTGTTATGCTGATGGGCGGGATGTAAGTTGCCAACTGCCTCACTGGAGGAGTGCATTGTGTTCCCTAAAACAAGTAAACAACAGAGCTACAGAGCCAAGGGCACTTCCAGTCTAGGGAATATACCTTGGGAAAACTGAAAATCCATAAGACAGAGCCACCCCCAAATTGAGGGCTGCACTGCTTACAAGAACCTCAACCCAGGTACACCTGAAATATCCCAGGAAATATAAAAATGGTTCCAAACATTGTGGAACTTACGTACGATGGAATATCCCTCAGCCACGAAATCCATGTCATAAGACCAGTAGCAGCAAAATGAGTGGATTCAGGTACGATGATTCTAAGGGAAAGAAGTCACACAGGAAAAGAAACTTATCATAAGATATCACTTAGGAAGATCCTGTAAACATGGCTACACATGAACTGAGTTAGGCAAGAGAACAGAGTCTCACATTTAGAAAACACTCTTATGCCTGCTTAAGGGGGAAGGAGAGGTGGGGTGATGCATCAAACCAGAGTTTGATATAAGCACAGGTACCATTCCAAAAACCAACTATGGAATAGACAAGACCTACACCTTCCTCAGTGAAAGGGACTCAAAACCCCATATTTCCCGCAGAGGAATAGATCTGACTAGTAAGAATCTTAAAAGCTATGTATTGATATGTCTCCGTAAGGGAATCAAGTGTGTCTAGACTGGCATAAACATGGCAGCGAGAATCAGCTCAAACCCACTCTAAAAAGGAATTTCAAAAACAGAACAAAGAAACAGGGAAATTCTTTACAATTCCTTCAGGGTCTCTGATGCAACCTGGAATGACCCTATCTACGATGACAGCTGGATGTGGCATGAGGCTGGACACTTGGGACTGAGAGGATTGGTGAGATTGGGTGAGCAAATGCAGACCCTTTAAAGCAATAATGCATGGCAACCATTCCATGGGTCCCACCTCTCCAGGTTGAAGGGAATATTACTACAGCTATAACATGTACGGGAAACCTAGAGAATGGACACACTGTGAATACGAAAGGTTTCTAAAACTCAACGAAGAGTCCCTCTCCTGGTGCTCCGGTTTGACTTTCCAACAGCTTTACTATCAATCTCCCAACTTGGAGAGACAGCCCCTTTAAGCTCCTGGTTCACACAGGTTGCCCATTTGGCAGAGGAGGAAAGGGAAGAGGGAGAACCAATGAGAGAGTAGCTGTTAGGCATTTGGATGGGCACATGTCACTCTAATTTCCCGGCAGGAGGAAGAATTCACCAAAGTCTCAGCCACCCACCGGGAACCAGTATAGGTCCTGAACCAAATGTTTGGACTTGCGTTCAGCTCACAAGAAACGAGTTGAAAAATGGAGCTCAGGGGCACAGCAATTCACAAACTGGCAGAGTAATCAAGGCCAACTATCGTCCAAAAATCTGTTGAGGGAAGGCAACGAGGCGGACTTGAATGCGAGGCAGAATAGCAGGAAACAGATTTCAAGAGGTACGTTAGAATCGCCTGTAAAGCACAGGAAGAGGGGCACAACTTCGACAATGATGCACTTGGCCAAAAAGGGCGTATGCGTTTTCTCCTGAATATATTCAGGAGAAAACGCATACGCCCTTTTTGGCCAAGCAAGCAAGCGGGCAATGCAAATCTGCACTACAAAGAAGTATCACTTCCCACCGGTCAAAAGGGACATCCACAAAATGTGTAAAAACCAGAAAGGCAAGACAGGCCCTGGAGAACAGGGAGCCTTGTTATGCTGATGGGCGGGATGTAAGTTGCCAACTGCCTCACTGGAGGAGTGCATTGTGTTCCCTAAAACAAGTAAACAACAGAGCTACAGAGCCAAGGGCACTTCCAGTCTAGGGAATATACCTTGGGAAAACTGAAAATCCATAAGACAGAGCCACCCCCAAATTGAGGGCTGCACTGCTTACAAGAACCTCAACCCGGGTACACCTGAAATATCCCAGGAAATATAAAAATGGTTCCAAACATTGTGGAACTTACGTACGATGGAATATCCCTCAGCCACGAAATCCATGTCATAAGACCAGTAGCAGCAAAATGAGTGGATTCAGGTACGATGATTCTAAGGGAAAGAAGTCACACAGGAAAAGAAACTTATCATAAGATATCACTTAGGAAGATCCTGTAAACATGGCTACACATGAACTGAGTTAGGCAAGAGAACAGAGTCTCACATTTAGAAAACACTCTTATGCCTGCTTAAGGGGGAAGGAGAGGTGGGGTGATGCATCAAACCAGAGTTTGATATAAGCACAGGTACCGTTCCAAAAACCAACTATGGAATAGACAAGACCTACACCTTCCTCAGTGAAAGGGACTCAAAACCCCATATTTCCCGCAGAGGAATAGATCTGACTAGTAAGAATCTTAAAACCTATGTATTGATATGTCTCCGTAAGGGAATCAAGTGTGTCTAGACTGGCATAAACATGGCAGCGAGAATCAGCTCAAACCCACTCTAAAAAGGAATTTCAAAAACAGAACAAAGAAACAGGGAAATTCTTTACAATTCCTTCAGGGTCTCTGATGCAACCTGGAATGACCCTATCTACGATGACAGCTGGATGTGGCATGAGGCTGGACACTTGGGACTGAGAGGATTGGTGAGATTGGGTGAGCAAATGCAGACCCTTTAAAGCAATAATGCATGGCAACCATTCCATGGGTCCCACCTCTCCAGGTTGAAGGGAATATTACTACAGCTATAACATGTACGGGAAACCTAGAGAATGGACACACTGTGAATACGAAAGGTTTCTAAAACTCAACGAAGAGTCCCTCTCCTGGTGCTCCGGTTTGACTTTCCAACAGCTTTACTATCAATCTCCCAACTTGGAGAGACAGCCCCTTTAAGCTCCTGGTTCACACAGGTTGCCCATTTGGCAGAGGAGGAAAGGGAAGAGGGAGAACCAATGAGAGAGTAGCTGTTAGGCATTTGGATGGGCACATGTCACTCTAATTTCCCGGCAGGAGGAAGAATTCACCAAAGTCTCAGCCACCCACCGGGAACCAGTATAGGTCCTGAACCAAATGTTTGGACTTGCGTTCAGCTCACAAGAAACGAGTTGAAAAATGGAGCTCAGGGGCACAGCAATTCACAAACTGGCAGAGTAATCAAGGCCAACTATCGTCCAAAAATCTGTTGAGGGAAGGCAACGAGGCGGACTTGAATGCGAGGCAGAATAGCAGGAAACAGATTTCAAGAGGTACGTTAGAATCGCCTGTAAAGCACAGGAAGAGGGGCACAACTTCGACAATGATGCACTTGGCCAAAAAGGGCGTATGCGTTTTCTCCTGAATATATTCAGGAGAAAACGCATACGCCCTTTTTGGCCAAGCAAGCAAGCGGGCAATGCAAATCTGCACTACAAAGAAGTATCACTTCCCACCGGTCAAAAGGGACATCCACAAAATGTGTAAAAACCAGAAAGGCAAGACAGGCCCTGGAGAACAGGGAGCCTTGTTATGCTGATGGGCGGGATGTAAGTTGCCAACTGCCTCACTGGAGGAGTGCATTGTGTTCCCTAAAACAAGTAAACAACAGAGCTACAGAGCCAAGGGCACTTCCAGTCTAGGGAATATACCTTGGGAAAACTGAAAATCCATAAGACAGAGCCACCCCCAAATTGAGGGCTGCACTGCTTACAAGAACCTCAACCCGGGTACACCTGAAATATCCCAGGAAATATAAAAATGGTTCCAAACATTGTGGAACTTACGGACGATGGAATATCCCTCAGCCACGAAATCCATGTCATAAGACCAGTAGCAGCAAAATGAGTGGATTCAGGTACGATGATTCTAAGGGAAAGAAGTCACACAGGAAAAGAAACTTATCATAAGATATCACTTAGGAAGATCCTGTAAACATGGCTACACATGAACTGAGTTAGGCAAGAGAACAGAGTCTCACATTTAGAAAACACTCTTATGCCTGCTTAAGGGGGAAGGAGAGGTGGGGTGATGCATCAAACCAGAGTTTGATATAAGCACAGGTACCGTTCCAAAAACCAACTATGGAATAGACAAGACCTACACCTTCCTCAGTGAAAGGGACTCAAAACCCCATATTTCCCGCAGAGGAATAGATCTGACTAGTAAGAATCTTAAAACCTATGTATTGATATGTCTCCGTAAGGGAATCAAGTGTGTCTAGACTGGCATAAACATGGCAGCGAGAATCAGCTCAAACCCACTCTAAAAAGGAATTTCAAAAACAGAACAAAGAAACAGGGAAATTCTTTACAATTCCTTCAGGGTCTCTGATGCAACCTGGAATGACCCTATCTACGATGACAGCTGGATGTGGCATGAGGCTGGACACTTGGGACTGAGAGGATTGGTGAGATTGGGTGAGCAAATGCAGACCCTTTAAAGCAATAATGCATGGCAACCATTCCATGGGTCCCACCTCTCCAGGTTGAAGGGAATATTACTACAGCTATAACATGTACGGGAATCCTAGAGAATGGACACACTGTGAATACGAAAGGTTTCTAAAACTCAACGAAGAGTCCCTCTCCTGGTGCTCCGGTTTGACTTTCCAACAGCTTTACTATCAATCTCCCAACTTGGAGAGACAGCCCCTTTAAGCTCCTGGTTCACACAGGTTGCCCATTTGGCAGAGGAGGAAAGGGAAGAGGGAGAACCAATGAGAGAGTAGCTGTTAGGCATTTGGATGGGCACATGTCACTCTAATTTCCCGGCAGGAGGAAGAATTCACCAAAGTCTCAGCCACCCACCGGGAACCAGTATAGGTCCTGAACCAAATGTTTGGACTTGCGTTCAGCTCACAAGAAACGAGTTGAAAAATGGAGCTCAGGGGCACAGCAATTCACAAACTGGCAGAGTAATCAAGGCCAACTATCGTCCAAAAATCTGTTGAGGGAAGGCAACGAGGCGGACTTGAATGCGAGGCAGAATAGCAGGAAACAGATTTCAAGAGGTACGTTAGAATCGCCTGTAAAGCACAGGAAGAGGGGCACAACTTCGACAATGATGCACTTGGCCAAAAAGGGCGTATGCGTTTTCTCCTGAATATATTCAGGAGAAAACGCATACGCCCTTTTTGGCCAAGCAAGCAAGCGGGCAATGCAAATCTGCACTACAAAGAAGTATCACTTCCCACCGGTCAAAAGGGACATCCACAAAATGTGTAAAAACCAGAAAGGCAAGACAGGCCCTGGAGAACAGGGAGCCTTGTTATGCTGATGGGCGGGATGTAAGTTGCCAACTGCCTCACTGGAGGAGTGCATTGTGTTCCCTAAAACAAGTAAACAACAGAGCTACAGAGCCAAGGGCACTTCCAGTCTAGGGAATATACCTTGGGAAAACTGAAAATCCATAAGACAGAGCCACCCCCAAATTGAGGGCTGCACTGCTTACAAGAACCTCAACCCGGGTACACCTGAAATATCCCAGGAAATATAAAAATGGTTCCAAACATTGTGGAACTTACGTACGATGGAATATCCCTCAGCCACGAAATCCATGTCATAAGACCAGTAGCAGCAAAATGAGTGGATTCAGGTACGATGATTCTAAGGGAAAGAAGTCACACAGGAAAAGAAACTTATCATAAGATATCACTTAGGAAGATCCTGTAAACATGGCTACACATGAACTGAGTTAGGCAAGAGAACAGAGTCTCACATTTAGAAAACACTCTTATGCCTGCTTAAGGGGGAAGGAGAGGTGGGGTGATGCATCAAACCAGAGTTTGATATAAGCACAGGTACCGTTCCAAAAACCAACTATGGAATAGACAAGACCTACACCTTCCTCAGTGAAAGGGACTCAAAACCCCATATTTCCCGCAGAGGAATAGATCTGACTAGTAAGAATCTTAAAACCTATGTATTGATATGTCTCCGTAAGGGAATCAAGTGTGTCTAGACTGGCATAAACATGGCAGCGAGAATCAGCTCAAACCCACTCTAAAAAGGAATTTCCAAAACAGAACAAAGAAACAGGGAAATTCTTTACAATTCCTTCAGGGTCTCTGATGCAACCTGGAATGACCCTATCTACGATGACAGCTGGATGTGGCATGAGGCTGGACACTTGGGACTGAGAGGATTGGTGAGATTGGGTGAGCAAATGCAGACCCTTTAAAGCAATAATGCATGGCAACCATTCCATGGGTCCCACCTCTCCAGGTTGAAGGGAATATTACTACAGCTATAACATGTACGGGAATCCTAGAGAATGGACACACTGTGAATACGAAAGGTTTCTAAAACTCAACGAAGAGTCCCTCTCCTGGTGCTCCGGTTTGACTTTCCAACAGCTTTACTATCAATCTGCCAACTTGGAGAGACAGCCCCTTTAAGCTCCTGGTTCACACAGGTTGCCCATTTGGCAGAGGAGGAAAGGGAAGAGGGAGAACCAATGAGAGAGTAGCTGTTAGGCATTTGGATGGGCACATGTCACTCTAATTTCCCGGCAGGAGGAAGAATTCACCAAAGTCTCAGCCACCCACCGGGAACCAGTATAGGTCCTGAACCAAATGTTTGGACTTGCGTTCAGCTCACAAGAAACGAGTTGAAAAATGGAGCTCAGGGGCACAGCAATTCACAAACTGGCAGAGTAATCAAGGCCAACTATCGTCCAAAAATCTGTTGAGGGAAGGCAACGAGGCGGACTTGAATGCGAGGCAGAATAGCAGGAAACAGATTTCAAGAGGTACGTTAGAATCGCCTGTAAAGCACAGGAAGAGGGGCACAACTTCGACAATGATGCACTTGGCCAAAAAGGGCGTATGCGTTTTCTCCTGAATATATTCAGGAGAAAACGCATACGCCCTTTTTGGCCAAGCAAGCAAGCGGGCAATGCAAATCTGCACTACAAAGAAGTATCACTTCCCACCGGTCAAAAGGGACATCCACAAAATGTGTAAAAACCAGAAAGGCAAGACAGGCCCTGGAGAACAGGGAGCCTTGTTATGCTGATGGGCGGGATGTAAGTTGCCAACTGCCTCACTGGAGGAGTGCATTGTGTTCCCTAAAACAAGTAAACAACAGAGCTACAGAGCCAAGGGCACTTCCAGTCTAGGGAATATACCTTGGGAAAACTGAAAATCCATAAGACAGAGCCACCCCCAAATTGAGGGCTGCACTGCTTACAAGAACCTCAACCCGGGTACACCTGAAATATCCCAGGAAATATAAAAATGGTTCCAAACATTGTGGAACTTACGTACGATGGAATATCCCTCAGCCACGAAATCCATGTCATAAGACCAGTAGCAGCAAAATGAGTGGATTCAGGTACGATGATTCTAAGGGAAAGAAGTCACACAGGAAAAGAAACTTATCATAAGATATCACTTAGGAAGATCCTGTAAACATGGCTACACATGAACTGAGTTAGGCAAGAGAACAGAGTCTCACATTTAGAAAACACTCTTATGCCTGCTTAAGGGGGAAGGAGAGGTGGGGTGATGCATCAAACCAGAGTTTGATATAAGCACAGGTACTGTTCCAAAAACCAACTATGGAATAGACAAGACCTACACCTTCCTCAGTGAAAGGGACTCAAAACCCCATATTTCCCGCAGAGGAATAGATCTGACTAGTAAGAATCTTAAAACCTATGTATTGATATGTCTCCGTAAGGGAATCAAGTGTGTCTAGACTGGCATAAACATGGCAGCGAGAATCAGCTCAAACCCACTCTAAAAAGGAATTTCAAAAACAGAACAAAGAAACAGGGAAATTCTTTACAATTCCTTCAGGGTCTCTGATGCAACCTGGAATGACCCTATCTACGATGACAGCTGGATGTGGCATGAGGCTGGACACTTGGGACTGAGAGGATTGGTGAGATTGGGTGAGCAAATGCAGACCCTTTAAAGCAATAATGCATGGCAACCATTCCATGGGTCCCACCTCTCCAGGTTGAAGGGAATATTACTACAGCTATAACATGTACGGGAAACCTAGAGAATGGACACACTGTGAATACGAAAGGTTTCTAAAACTCAACGAAGAGTCCCTCTCCTGGTGCTCCGGTTTGACTTTCCAACAGCTTTACTATCAATCTCCCAACTTGGAGAGACAGCCCCTTTAAGCTCCTGGTTCACACAGGTTGCCCATTTGGCAGAGGATGAAAGGGAAGAGGGAGAACCAATGAGAGAGTAGCTGTTAGGCATTTGGATGGGCACATGTCACTCTAATTTCCCGGCAGGAGGAAGAATTCACCAAAGTCTCAGCCACCCACCGGGAACCAGTATAGGTCCTGAACCAAATGTTTGGACTTGCGTTCAGCTCACAAGAAACGAGTTGAAAAATGGAGCTCAGGGGCACAGCAATTCACAAACTGGCAGAGTAATCAAGGCCAACTATCGTCCAAAAATCTGTTGAGGGAAGGCAACGAGGCGGACTTGAATGCGAGGCAGAATAGCAGGAAACAGATTTCAAGAGGTACGTTAGAATCGCCTGTAAAGCACAGGAAGAGGGGCACAACTTCGACAATGATGCACTTGGCCAAAAAGGGCGTATGCGTTTTCTCCTGAATATATTCAGGAGAAAACGCATACGCCCTTTTTGGCCAAGCAAGCAAGCGGGCAATGCAAATCTGCACTACAAAGAAGTATCACTTCCCACCGGTCAAAAGGGACATCCACAAAATGTGTAAAAACCAGAAAGGCAAGACAGGCCCTGGAGAACAGGGAGCCTTGTTATGCTGATGGGCAGGATGTAAGTTGCCAACTGCCTCACTGGAGGAGTGCATTGTGTTCCCTAAAACAAGTAAACAACAGAGCTACAGAGCCAAGGGCACTTCCAGTCTAGGGAATATACCTTGGGAAAACTGAAAATCCATAAGACAGAGCCACCCCCAAATTGAGGGCGGCACTGCTTACAAGAACCTCAACCCGGGTACACCTGAAATATCCCAGGAAATATAAAAATGGTTCCAAACATTGTGGAACTTACGTACGATGGAATATCCCTCAGCCACGAAATCCATGTCATAAGACCAGTAGCAGCAAAATGAGTGGATTCAGGTAGGATGATTCTAAGGGAAAGAAGTCACACAGGAAAAGAAACTTATCATAAGATATCACTTAGGAAGATCCTGTAAACATGGCTACACATGAACTGAGTTAGGCAAGAGAACAGAGTCTCACATTTAGAAAACACTCTTATGCCTGCTTAAGGGGGAAGGAGAGGTGGGGTGATGCATCAAACCAGAGTTTGATATAAGCACAGGTACTGTTCCAAAAACCAACTATGGAATAGACAAGACCTACACCTTCCTCAGTGAAAGGGACTCAAAACCCCATATTTCCCGCAGAGGAATAGATCTGACTAGTAAGAATCTTAAAACCTATGTATTGATATGTCTCCGTAAGGGAATCAAGTGTGTCTAGACTGGCATAAACATGGCAGCGAGAATCAGCTCAAACCCACTCTAAAAAGGAATTTCAAAAACAGAACAAAGAAACAGGGAAATTCTTTACAATTCCTTCAGGGTCTCTGATGCAACCTGGAATGTCCCTATCTACGATGACAGCTGGATGTGGCATGAGGCTGGACACTTGGGACTGAGAGGATTGGTGAGATTGGGTGAGCAAATGCAGACCCTTTAAAGCAATAATGCATGGCAACCATTCCATGGGTCCCACCTCTCCAGGTTGAAGGGAATATTACTACAGCTATAACATGTACGGGAAACCTAGAGAATGGACACACTGTGAATACGAAAGGTTTCTAAAACTCAACGAAGAGTCCCTCTCCTGGTGCTCCGGTTTGACTTTCCAACAGCTTTACTATCAATCTCCCAACTTGGAGAGACAGCCCCTTTAAGCTCCTGGTTCACACAGGTTGCCCATTTGGCAGAGGAGGAAAGGGAAGAGGGAGAACCAATGAGAGAGTAGCTGTTAGGCATTTGGATGGGCACATGTCACTCTAATTTCCCGGCAGGAGGAAGAATTCACCAAAGTCTCAGCCACCCACCGGGAACCAGTATAGGTCCTGAACCAAATGTTTGGACTTGCGTTCAGCTCACAAGAAACGAGTTGAAAAATGGAGCTCAGGGGCACAGCAATTCACAAACTGGCAGAGTAATCAAGGCCAACTATCGTCCAAAAATCTGTTGAGGGAAGGCAACGAGGCGGACTTGAATGCGAGGCAGAATAGCAGGAAACAGATTTCAAGAGGTACGTTAGAATCGCCTGTAAAGCACAGGAAGAGGGGCACAACTTCGACAATGATGCACTTGGCCAAAAAGGGCGTATGCGTTTTCTCCTGAATATATTCAGGAGAAAACGCATACGCCCTTTTTGGCCAAGCAAGCAAGCGGGCAATGCAAATCTGCACTACAAAGAAGTATCACTTCCCACCGGTCAAAAGGGACATCCACAAAATGTGTAAAAACCAGAAAGGCAAGACAGGCCCTGGAGAACAGGGAGCCTTGTTATGCTGATGGGCGGGATGTAAGTTGCCAACTGCCTCACTGGAGGAGTGCATTGTGTTCCCTAAAACAAGTAAACAACAGAGCTACAGAGCCAAGGGCACTTCCAGTCTAGGGAATATACCTTGGGAAAACTGAAAATCCATAAGACAGAGCCACCCCCAAATTGAGGGCTGCACTGCTTACAAGAACCTCAACCCGGGTACACCTGAAATATCCCAGGAAATATAAAAATGGTTCCAAACATTGTGGAACTTACGTACGATGGAATATCCCTCAGCCACGAAATCCATGTCATAAGACCAGTAGCAGCAAAATGAGTGGATTCAGGTACGATGATTCTAAGGGAAAGAAGTCACACAGGAAAAGAAACTTATCATAAGATATCACTTAGGAAGATCCTGTAAACATGGCTACACATGAACTGAGTTAGGCAAGAGAACAGAGTCTCACATTTAGAAAACACTCTTATGCCTGCTTAAGGGGGAAGGAGAGGTGGGGTGATGCATCAAACCAGAGTTTGATATAAGCACAGGTACCGTTCCAAAAACCAACTATGGAATAGACAAGACCTACACCTTCCTCAGTGAAAGGGACTCAAAACCCCATATTTCCCGCAGAGGAATAGATCTGACTAGTAAGAATCTTAAAACCTATGTATTGATATGTCTCCGTAAGGGAATCAAGTGTGTCTAGACTGGCATAAACATGGCAGCGAGAATCAGCTCAAACCCACTCTAAAAAGGAATTTCAAAAACAGAACAAAGAAACAGGGAAATTCTTTACAATTCCTTCAGGGTCTCTGATGCAACCTGGAATGTCCCTATCTACGATGACAGCTGGATGTGGCATGAGGCTGGACACTTGGGACTGAGAGGATTGGTGAGATTGGGTGAGCAAATGCAGACCCTTTAAAGCAATAATGCATGGCAACCATTCCATGGGTCCCACCTCTCCAGGTTGAAGGGAATATTACTACAGCTATAACATGTACGGGAAACCTAGAGAATGGACACACTGTGAATACGAAAGGTTTCTAAAACTCAACGAAGAGTCCCTCTCCTGGTGCTCTGGTTTGACTTTCCAACAGCTTTACTATCAATCTCCCAACTTGGAGAGACAGCCCCTTTAAGCTCCTGGTTCACACAGGTTGCCCATTTGGCAGAGGAGGAAAGGGAAGAGGGAGAACCAATGAGAGAGTAGCTGTTAGGCATTTGGATGGGCACATGTCACTCTAATTTCCCGGCAGGAGGAAGAATTCACCAAAGTCTCAGCCACCCACCGGGAACCAGTATAGGTCCTGAACCAAATGTTTGGACTTGCGTTCAGCTCACAAGAAACGAGTTGAAAAATGGAGCTCAGGGGCACAGCAATTCACAAACTGGCAGAGTAATCAAGGCCAACTATCGTCCAAAAATCTGTTGAGGGAAGGCAACGAGGCGGACTTGAATGCGAGGCAGAATAGCAGGAAACAGATTTCAAGAGGTACGTTAGAATCGCCTGTAAAGCACAGGAAGAGGGGCACAACTTCGACAATGATGCACTTGGCCAAAAAGGGCGTATGCGTTTTCTCCTGAATATATTCAGGAGAAAACGCATACGCCCTTTTTGGCCAAGCAAGCAAGCGGGCAATGCAAATCTGCACTACAAAGAAGTATCACTTCCCACCGGTCAAAAGGGACATCCACAAAATGTGTAAAAACCAGAAAGGCAAGACAGGCCCTGGAGAACAGGGAGCGTTGTTTTGCTGATGGGCGGGATGTAAGTTGCCAACTGCCTCACTGGAGGAGTGCATTGTGTTCCCTAAAACAAGTAAACAACAGAGCTACAGAGCCAAGGGCACTTCCAGTCTAGGGAATATACCTTGGGAAAACTGAAAATCCATAAGACAGAGCCACCCCCAAATTGAGGGCTGCACTGCTTACAAGAACCTCAACCTGGGTACACCTGAAATATCCCAGGAAATATAAAAATGGTTCCAAACATTGTGGAACTTACGTACGATGGAATATCCCTCAGCCACGAAATCCATGTCATAAGACCAGTAGCAGCAAAATGAGTGGATTCAGGTACGATGATTCTAAGGGAAAGAAGTCACACAGGAAAAGAAACTTATCATAAGATATCACTTAGGAAGATCCTGTAAACATGGCTACACATGAACTGAGTTAGCAAAGAGAACAGAGTCTCACATTTAGAAAACACTCTTATGCCTGCTTAAGGGGGAAGGAGAGGTGGGGTGATGCATCAAACCAGAGTTTGATATAAGCACAGGTACTGTTCCAAAAACCAACTATGGAATAGACAAGACCTACACCTTCCTCAGTGAAAGGGACTCAAAACCCCATATTTCCCGCAGAGGAATAGATCTGACTAGTAAGAATCTTAAAACCTATGTATTGATATGTCTCCGTAAGGGAATCAAGTGTGTCTAGACTGGCATAAACATGGCAGCGAGAATCAGCTCAAACCCACTCTAAAAAGGAATTTCCAAAACAGAACAAAGAAACAGGGAAATTCTTTACAATTCCTTCAGGGTCTCTGATGCAACCTGGAATGACCCTATCTACGATGACAGCTGGATGTGGCATGAGGCTGGACACTTGGGACTGAGAGGATTGGTGAGATTGGGTGAGCAAAGGCAGACCCTTTAAAGCAATAATGCATGGCAACCATTCCATGGGTCCCACCTCTCCAGGTTGAAGGGAATATTACTACAGCTATAACATGTACGGGAAACCTAGAGAATGGACACACTGTGAATACGAAAGGTTTCTAAAACTCAACGAAGAGTCCCTCTCCTGGTGCTCCGGTTTGACTTTCCAACAGCTTTACTATCAATCTCCCAACTTGGAGAGACAGCCCCTTTAAGCTCCTGGTTCACACAGGTTGCCCATTTGGCAGAGGAGGAAAGGGAAGAGGGAGAACCAATGAGAGAGTAGCTGTTAGGCATTTGGATGGGCACATGTCACTCTAAGTTCCCGGCAGGAAGAAGAATTCACCAAAGTCTGAGCCACCCACCGGGAACCAGTATAGGTCCTGAACCAAATGTTTGGACTTGCGTTCAGCTCACAAAAAACGAGTTGAAAAATGGAGCTCAGGGGCACAGCAATTCACAAACTGGCAGAGTAATCAAGGCCAACTATCGTCCAAAAATCTGTTGAGGGAAGGCAACGAGGCGGACTTGAATGCGAGGCAGAATAGCAGGAAACAGATTTCAAGAGGTACGTTAGAATCGCCTGTAAAGCACAGGAAGAGGGGCACAACTTCGACAATGATGCACTTGGCCAAAAAGGGCGTATGCGTTTTCTCCTGAATATATTCAGGAGAAAACGCATACGCCCTTTTTGGCCAAGCAAGCAAGCGGGCAATGCAAATCTGCACTACAAAGAAGTATCACTTCCCACCGGTCAAAAGGGACATCCACAAAATGTGTAAAAACCAGAAAGGCAAGACAGGCCCTGGAGAACAGGGAGCCTTGTTATGCTGATGGGCGGGATGTAAGTTGCCAACTGCCTCACTGGAGGAGTGCATTGTGTTCCCTAAAACAAGTAAACAACAGAGCTCCAGAGCCAAGGGCACTTCCAGTCTAGGGAATATACCTTGGGAAAACTGAAAATCCATAAGACAGAGCCACCCCCAAATTGAGGGCTGCACTGCTTACAAGAACCTCAACCTGGGTACACCTGAAATATCCCAGGAAATATAAAAATGGTTCCAAACATTGTGGAACTTACGTACGATGGAATATCCCTCAGCCACGAAATCAATGTCATAAGACCAGTAGCAGCAAAATGAGTGGATTCAGGTACGATGATTCTAAGGGAAAGAAGTCACACAGGAAAAGAAACTTATCATAAGATATCACTTAGGAAGATCCTGTAAACATGGCTACACATGAACTGAGTTAGCAAAGAGAACAGAGTCTCACATTTAGAAAACACTCTTATGCCTGCTTAAGGGGGAAGGAGAGGTGGGGTGATGCATCAAACCAGAGTTTGATATAAGCACAGGTACTGTTCCAAAAACCAACTATGGAATAGACAAGACGTACACCTTCCTCAGTGAAAGGGACTCAAAACCCCATATTTCCCGCAGAGGAATAGATCTGACTAGTAAGAATCTTAAAACCTATGTATTGATATGTCTCCGTAAGGGAATCAAGTGTGTCTAGACTGGCATAAACATGGCAGCGAGAATCAGCTCAAACCCACTCTAAAAAGGAATTTCAAAAACAGAACAAAGAAACAGGGAAATTCTTTACAATTCCTTCAGGGTCTCTGATGCAACCTGGAATGACCCTATCTACGATGACAGCTGGATGTGGCATGAGGCTGGACACTTGGGACTGAGAGGATTGGTGAGATTGGGTGAGCAAAGGCAGACCCTTTAAAGCAATAATGCATGGCAACCATTCCATGGGTCCCACCTCTCCAGGTTGAAGGGAATATTACTACAGCTATAACATGTACGGGAAACCTAGAGAATGGACACACTGTGAATACGAAAGGTTTCTAAAACTCAACGAAGAGTCCCTCTCCTGGTGCTCCGGTTTGACTTTCCAACAGCTTTACTATCAATCTCCCAACTTGGAGAGACAGCCCCTTTAAGCTCCTGGTTCACACAGGTTGCCCATTTGGCAGAGGAGGAAAGGGAAGAGGGAGAACCAATGAGAGAGTAGCTGTTAGGCATTTGGATGGGCACATGTCACTCTAAGTTCCCGGCAGGAAGAAGAATTCACCAAAGTCTCAGCCACCCACCGGGAACCAGTATAGGTCCTGAACCAAATGTTTGGACTTGCGTTCAGCTCACAAAAAACGAGTTGAAAAATGGAGCTCAGGGGCACAGCAATTCACAAACTGGCAGAGTAATCAAGGCCAACTATCGTCCAAAAATCTGTTGAGGGAAGGCAACGAGGCGGACTTGAATGCGAGGCAGAATAGCAGGAAACAGATTTCAAGAGGTACGTTAGAATCGCCTGTAAAGCACAGGAAGAGGGGCACAACTTCGACAATGATGCACTTGGCCAAAAAGGGCGTATGCGTTTTCTCCTGAATATATTCAGGAGAAAACGCATACGCCCTTTTTGGCCAAGCAAGCAAGCGGGCAATGCAAATCTGCACTACAAAGAAGTATCACTTCCCACCGGTCAAAAGGGACATCCACAAAATGTGTAAAAACCAGAAAGGCAAGACAGGCCCTGGAGAACAGGGAGCCTTGTTATGCTGATGGGCGGGATGTAAGTTGCCAACTGCCTCACTGGAGGAGTGCATTGTGTTCCCTAAAACAAGTAAACAACAGAGCTCCAGAGCCAAGGGCACTTCCAGTCTAGGGAATATACCTTGGGAAAACTGAAAATCCATAAGACAGAGCCACCCCCAAATTGAGGGCTGCACTGCTTACAAGAACCTCAACCTGGGTACACCTGAAATATCCCAGGAAATATAAAAATGGTTCCAAACATTGTGGAACTTACGTACGATGGAATATCCCTCAGCCACGAAATCAATGTCATAAGACCAGTAGCAGCAAAATGCGTGGATTCAGGTACGATGATTCTAAGGGAAAGAAGTCACACAGGAAAAGAAACTTATCATAAGATATCACTTAGGAAGATCCTGTAAACATGGCTACACATGAACTGAGTTAGGAAAGAGAACAGAGTCTCACATTTAGAAAACACTCTTATGCCTGCTTAAGGGGGAAGGAGAGGTGGGGTGATGCATCAAACCAGAGTTTGATATAAGCACAGGTACTGTTCCAAAAACCAACTATGGAATAGACAAGACCTACACCTTCCTCAGTGAAAGGGACTCAAAACCCCATATTTCCCACAGAGGAATAGATCTGACTAGTAAGAATCTTAAAACCTATGTATTGATATGTCTCCGTAAGGGAATCAAGTGTGTCTAGACTGGCATAAACATGGCAGCGAGAATCAGCTCAAACCCACTCTAAAAAGGAATTTCAAAAACAGAACAAAGAAACAGGGAAATTCTTAACAATTCCTTCAGGGTCTCTGATGCAACCTGGAATGACCCTATCTACGATGACAGCTGGATGTGGCATGAGGCTGGACACTTGGGACTGAGAGGATTGGAGAGATTGGGTGAGCAAAGGCAGACCCTTTATAGCAATAATGCATGGCAACCATTCCATGGGTCCCACCTCTCCAGGTTGAAGGGAATATTACTACAGCTATAACATGTACGGGAAACCTAGAGAATGGACACACTGTGAATACGAAAGGTTTCTAAAACTCAACGAAGAGTCCCTCTCCTGGTGCTCCGGTTTGACTTTCCAACAGCTTTACTATCAATCTCCCAACTTGGAGAGACAGCCCCTTTAAGCTCCTGGTTCACACAGGTTGCCCATTTGGCAGAGGAGGAAAGGGAAGAGGGAGAACCAATGAGAGAGTAGCTGTTAGGCATTTGGATGGGCACATGTCACTCTAAGTTCCCGGCAGGAAGAAGAATTCACCAAAGTCTCAGCCACCCACCGGGAACCAGTATAGGTCCTGAACCAAATGTTTGGACTTGCGTTCAGCTCACAAAAAACGAGTTGAAAAATGGAGCTCAGGGGCACAGCAATTCACAAACTGGCAGAGTAATCAAGGCCAACTATCGTCCAAAAATCTGTTGAGGGAAGGCAACGAGGCGGACTTGAATGCGAGGCAGAATAGCAGGAAACAGATTTCAAGAGGTACGTTAGAATCGCCTGTAAAGCACAGGAAGAGGGGCACAACTTCGACAATGATGCACTTGGCCAAAAAGGGCGTATGCGTTTTCTCCTGAATATATTCAGGAGAAAACGCATACGCCCTTTTTGGCCAAGCAAGCAAGCGGGCAATGCAAATCTGCACTACAAAGAAGTATCACTTCCCACCGGTCAAAAGGGACATCCACAAAATGTGTAAAAACCAGAAAGGCAAGACAGGCCCTGGAGAACAGGGAGCCTTGTTATGCTGATGGGCGGGATGTAAGTTGCCAACTGCCTCACTGGAGGAGTGCATTGTGTTCCCTAAAACAAGTAAACAACAGAGCTACAGAGCCAAGGGCACTTCCAGTCTAGGGAATATACCTTGGGAAAACTGAAAATCCATAAGACAGAGCCACCCCCAAATTGAGGGCTGCACTGCTTACAAGAACCTCAACCTGGGTACACCTGAAATATCCCAGGAAATATAAAAATGGTTCCAAACATTGTGGAACTTACGTACGATGGAATATCCCTCAGCCACGAAATCCATGTCATAAGACCAGTAGCAGCAAAATGAGTGGATTCAGGTACGATGATACTAAGGAAAAGAAGTCACACAGGAAAAGAAACTTATCATAAGATATCACTTAGGAAGATCCTGTAAACATGGCAACACATGAACTGAGTTAGCAAAGAGAACAGAGTCTCACATTTAGAAAACACTCTTATGCCTGCTTAAGGGGGAAGGAGAGGTGTGGTGATGCATCAAACCAGAGTTTGATATAAGCACAGGTACTGTTCCAAAAACCAACTATGGAATAGACAAGACGTACACCTTCCTCAGTGAAAGGGACTCAAAACCCCATATTTCCCGCAGAGGAATAGATCTGACTAGTAAGAATCTTAAAACCTATGTATTGATATGTCTCCGTAAGGGAATCAAGTGTGTCTAGACTGGCATAAACATGGCAGCGAGAATCAGCTCAAACCCACTCTAAAAAGGAATTTCAAAAACAGAACAAAGAAACAGGGAAATTCTTAACAATTCCTTCAGGGTCTCTGATGCAACCTGGAATGACCCTATCTACGATGACAGCTGGATGTGGCATGAGGCTGGACACTTGGGACTGAGAGGATTGGAGAGATTGGGTGAGCAAAGGCAGACCCTTTATAGCAATAATGCATGGCAACCATTCCATGGGTCCCACCTCTCCAGGTTGAAGGGAATATTACTACAGCTATAACATGTACGGGAAACCTAGAGAATGGACACACTGTGAATACGAAAGGTTTCTAAAACTCAACGAAGAGTCCCTCTCCTGGTGCTCCGGTTTGACTTTCCAACAGCTTTACTATCAATCTCCCAACTTGGAGAGACAGCCCCTTTAAGCTCCTGGTTCACACAGGTTGCCCATTTGGCAGAGGAGGAAAGGGAAGAGGGAGAACCAATGAGAGAGTAGCTGTTAGGCATTTGGATGGGCACATGTCACTCTAAGTTCCCGGCAGGAAGAAGAATTCACCAAAGTCTGAGCCACCCACCGGGAACCAGTATAGGTCCTGAACCAAATGTTTGGACTTGCGTTCAGCTCACAAAAAACGAGTTGAAAAATGGAGCTCAGGGGCACAGCAATTCACAAACTGGCAGAGTAATCAAGGCCAACTATCGTCCAAAAATCTGTTGAGGGAAGGCAACGAGGCGGACTTGAATGCGAGGCAGAATAGCAGGAAACAGATTTCAAGAGGTACGTTAGAATCGCCTGTAAAGCACAGGAAGAGGGGCACAACTTCGACAATGATGCACTTGGCCAAAAAGGGCGTATGCGTTTTCTCCTGAATATATTCAGGAGAAAACGCATACGCCCTTTTTGGCCAAGCAAGCAAGCGGGCAATGCAAATCTGCACTACAAAGAAGTATCACTTCCCACCGGTCAAAAGGGACATCCACAAAATGTGTAAAAACCAGAAAGGCAAGACAGGCCCTGGAGAACAGGGAGCCTTGTTATGCTGATGGGCGGGATGTAAGTTGCCAACTGCCTCACTGGAGGAGTGCATTGTGTTCCCTAAAACAAGTAAACAACAGAGCTACAGAGCCAAGGGCACTTCCAGTCTAGGGAATATACCTTGGGAAAACTGAAAATCCATAAGACAGAGCCACCCCCAAATTGAGGGCTGCACTGCTTACAAGAACCTCAACCTGGGTACACCTGAAATATCCCAGGAAATATAAAAATGGTTCCAAACATTGTGGAACTTACGTACGATGGAATATCCCTCAGCCACGAAATCCATGTCATAAGACCAGTAGCAGCAAAATGAGTGGATTCAGGTACGATGATACTAAGGAAAAGAAGTCACACAGGAAAAGAAACTTATCATAAGATATCACTTAGGAAGATCCTGTAAACATGGCAACACATGAACTGAGTTAGGAAAGAGAACAGAGTCTCACATTTAGAAAACACTCTTATGCCTGCTTAAGGGGGAAGGAGAGGTGGGGTGATGCATCAAACCAGAGTTTGATATAAGCACAGGTACTGTTCCAAAAACCAACTATGGAATAGACAAGACGTACACCTTCCTCAGTGAAAGGGACTCAAAACCCCATATTTCCCGCAGAGGAATAGATCTGACTAGTAAGAATCTTAAAACCTATGTATTGATATGTCTCCGTAAGGGAATCAAGTGTGTCTAGACTGGCATAAACATGGCAGCGAGAATCAGCTCAAACCCACTCTAAAAAGGAATTTCCAAAACAGAACAAAGAAACAGGGAAATTCTTTACAATTCCTTCAGGGTCTCTGATGCAACCTGGAATGACCCTATCTACGATGACAGCTGGATGTGGCATGAGGCTGGACACTTGGGACTGAGAGGATTGGTGAGATTGGGTGAGCAAAGGCAGACCCTTTAAAGCAATAATGCATGGCAACCATTCCATGGGTCCCACCTCTCCAGGTTGAAGGGAATATTACTACAGCTATAACATGTACGGGAAACCTAGAGAATGGACACACTGTGAATACGAAAGGTTTCTAAAACTCAACGAAGAGTCCCTCTCCTGGTGCTCCGGTTTGACTTTCCAACAGCTTTACTATCAATCTCCCAACTTGGAGAGACAGCCCCTTTAAGCTCCTGGTTCACACAGGTTGCCCATTTGGCAGAGGAGGAAAGGGAAGAGGGAGAACCAATGAGAGAGTAGCTGTTAGGCATTTGGATGGGCACATGTCACTCTAAGTTCCAGGCAGGAAGAAGAATTCACCAAAGTCTCAGCCACCCACCGGGAACCAGTATAGGTCCTGAACCAAATGTTTGGACTTGCGTTCAGCTCACAAAAAACGAGTTGAAAAATGGAGCTCAGGGGCACAGCAATTCACAAACTGGCAGAGTAATCAAGGCCAACTATCGTCCAAAAATCTGTTGAGGGAAGGCAACGAGGCGGACTTGAATGCGAGGCAGAATAGCAGGAAACAGATTTCAAGAGGTACGTTAGAATCGCCTGTAAAGCACAGGAAGAGGGGCACAACTTCGACAATGATGCACTTGGCCAAAAAGGGCGTATGCGTTTTCTCCTGAATATATTCAGGAGAAAACGCATACGCCCTTTTTGGCCAAGCAAGCAAGCGGGCAATGCAAATCTGCACTACAAAGAAGTATCACTTCCCACCGGTCAAAAGGGACATCCACAAAATGTGTAAAAACCAGAAAGGCAAGACAGGCCCTGGAGAACAGGGAGCCTTGTTATGCTGATGGGCGGGATGTAAGTTGCCAACTGCCTCACTGGAGGAGTGCATTGTGTTCCCTAAAACAAGTAAACAACAGAGCTACAGAGCCAAGGGCACTTCCAGTCTAGGGAATATACCTTGGGAAAACTGAAAATCCATAAGACAGAGCCACCCCCAAATTGAGGGCTGCACTGCTTACAAGAACCTCAACCTGGGTACACCTGAAATATCCCAGGAAATATAAAAATGGTTCCAAACATTGTGGAACTTACGTACGATGGAATATCCCTCAGCCACGAAATCCATGTCATAAGACCAGTAGCAGCAAAATGAGTGGATTCAGGTACGATGATACTAAGGGAAAGAAGTCACACAGGAAAAGAAACTTATCATAAGATATCACTTAGGAAGATCCTGTAAACATGGCAACACATGAACTGAGTTAGGAAAGAGAACAGAGTCTCACATTTAGAAAACACTCTTATGCCTGCTTAAGGGGGAAGGAGAGGTGGGGTGATGCATCAAACCAGAGTTTGATATAAGCACAGGTACTGTTCCAAAAACCAACTATGGAATAGACAAGACGTACACCTTCCTCAGTGAAAGGGACTCAAAACCCCATATTTCCCGCAGAGGAATAGATCTGACTAGTAAGAATCTTAAAACCTATGTATTGATATGTCTCCGTAAGGGAATCAAGTGTGTCTAGACTGGCATAAACATGGCAGCGAGAATCAGCTCAAACCCACTCTAAAAAGGAATTTCAAAAACAGAACAAAGAAACAGGGAAATTCTTTACAATTCCTTCAGGGTCTCTGATGCAACCTGGAATGACCCTATCTACGATGACAGCTGGATGTGGCATGAGGCTGGACACTTGGGACTGAGAGGATTGGTGAGATTGGGTGAGCAAAGGCAGACCCTTTAAAGCAATAATGCATGGCAACCATTCCATGGGTCCCACCTCTCCAGGTTGAAGGGAATATTACTACAGCTATAACATGTACGGGAAACCTAGAGAATGGACACACTGTGAATACGAAAGGTTTCTAAAACTCAACGAAGAGTCCCTCTCCTGGTGCTCCGGTTTGACTTTCCAACAGCTTTACTATCAATCTCCCAACTTGGAGAGACAGCCCCTTTAAGCTCCTGGTTCACACAGGTTGCCCATTTGGCAGAGGAGGAAAGGGAAGAGGGAGAACCAATGAGAGAGTAGCTGTTAGGCATTTGGATGGGCACATGTCACTCTAAGTTCCCGGCAGGAAGAAGAATTCACCAAAGTCTCAGCCACCCACCGGGAACCAGTATAGGTCCTGAACCAAATGTTTGGACTTGCGTTCAGCTCACAAAAAACGAGTTGAAAAATGGAGCTCAGGGGCACAGCAATTCACAAACTGGCAGAGTAATCAAGGCCAACTATCGTCCAAAAATCTGTTGAGGGAAGGCAACGAGGCGGACTTGAATGCGAGGCAGAATAGCAGGAAACAGATTTCAAGAGGTACGTTAGAATCGCCTGTAAAGCACAGGAAGAGGGGCACAACTTCGACAATGATGCACTTGGCCAAAAAGGGCGTATGCGTTTTCTCCTGAATATATTCAGGAGAAAACGCATACGCCCTTTTTGGCCAAGCAAGCAAGCGGGCAATGCAAATCTGCACTACAAAGAAGTATCACTTCCCACCGGTCAAAAGGGACATCCACAAAATGTGTAAAAACCAGAAAGGCAAGACAGGCCCTGGAGAACAGGGAGCCTTGTTATGCTGATGGGCGGGATGTAAGTTGCCAACTGCCTCACTGGAGGAGTGCATTGTGTTCCCTAAAACAAGTAAACAACAGAGCTACAGAGCCAAGGGCACTTCCAGTCTAGGGAATATACCTTGGGAAAACTGAAAATCCATAAGACAGAGCCACCCCCAAATTGAGGGCTGCACTGCTTACAAGAACCTCAACCTGGGTACACCTGAAATATCCCAGGAAATATAAAAATGGTTCCAAACATTGTGGAACTTACGTACGATGGAATATCCCTCAGCCACGAAATCCATGTCATAAGACCAGTAGCAGCAAAATGAGTGGATTCAGGTACGATGATTCTAAGGGAAAGAAGTCACACAGGAAAAGAAACTTATCATAAGATATCACTTAGGAAGATCCTGTAAACATGGCAACACATGAACTGAGTTAGGCAAGAGAACAGAGTCTCACATTTAGAAAACACTCTTATGCCTGCTTAAGGGGGAAGGAGAGGTGGGGTGATGCATCAAACCAGAGTTTGATATAAGCACAGGTACTGTTCCAAAAACCAACTATGGAATAGACAAGACCTACACCTTCCTCAGTGAAAGGGACTCAAAACCCCATATTTCCCGCAGAGGAATAGATCTGACTAGTAAGAATCTTAAAACCTATGTATTGATATGTCTCCGTAAGGGAATCAAGTGTGTCTAGACTGGCATAAACATGGCAGCGAGAATCAGCTCAAACCCACTCTAAAAAGGAATTTCCAAAACAGAACAAAGAAACAGGGAAATTCTTTACAATTCCTTCAGGGTCTCTGATGCAACCTGGAATGACCCTATCTACGATGACAGCTGGATGTGGCATGAGGCTGGACACTTGGGACTGAGAGGATTGGTGAGATTGGGTGAGCAAATGCAGACCCTTTAAAGCAATAATGCATGGCAACCATTCCATGGGTCCCACCTCTCCAGGTTGAAGGGAATATTACTACAGCTATAACATGTACGGGAAACCTAGAGAATGGACACACTGTGAATACGAAAGGTTTCTAAAACTCAACGAAGAGTCCCTCTCCTGGTGCGCCGGTTTGACTTTCCAACAGGTTTACTATCAATCTCCCAACTTGGAGAGACAGCCCCTTTAAGCTCCTGGTTCACACAGGTTGCCCATTTGGCAGAGGAGGAAAGGGAAGAGGGAGAACCAATGAGAGAGTAGCTGTTAGGCATTTGGATGGGCACATGTCACTCTAATTTCCCGGCAGGAGGAAGAATTCACCAAAGTCTCAGCCACCCACCGGGAACCAGTATAGGTCCTGAACCAAATGTTTGGACTTGCGTTCAGCTCACAAGAAACGAGTTGAAAAATGGAGCTCAGGGGCACAGCAATTCACAAACTGGCAGAGTAATCAAGGCCAACTATCGTCCAAAAATCTGTTGAGGGAAGGCAACGAGGCGGACTTGAATGCGAGGCAGAATAGCAGGAAACAGATTTCAAGAGGTACGTTAGAATCGCCTGTAAAGCACAGGAAGAGGGGCACAACTTCGACAATGATGCACTTGGCCAAAAAGGGCATATGCGTTTTCTCCTGAATATATTCAGGAGAAAACGCATACGCCCTTTTTGGCCAAGCAAGCAAGCGGGCAATGCAAATCTGCACTACAAAGAAGTATCACTTCCCACCGGTCAAAAGGGACATCCACAAAATGTGTAAAAACCAGAAAGGCAAGACAGGCCCTGGAGAACAGGGAGCCTTGTTATGCTGATGGGCGGGATGTAAGTTGCCAACTGCCTCACTGGAGGAGTGCATTGTGTTCCCTAAAACAAGTAAACAACAGAGCTACAGAGCCAAGGGCACTTCCAGTCTAGGGAATATACCTTGGGAAAACTGAAAATCCATAAGACAGAGCCACCCCCAAATTGAGGGCTGCACTGCTTACAAGAACCTCAACCTGGGTACACCTGAAATATCCCAGGAAATATAAAAATGGTTCCAAACATTGTGGAACTTACGTACGATGGAATATCCCTCAGCCACGAAATCCATGTCATAAGACCAGTAGCAGCAAAATGAGTGGATTCAGGTACGATGATTCTAAGGGAAAGAAGTCACACAGGAAAAGAAACTTATCATAAGATATCACTTAGGAAGATCCTGTAAACATGGCAACACATGAACTGAGTTAGGCAAGAGAACAGAGTCTCACATTTAGAAAACACTCTTATGCCTGCTTAAGGGGGAAGGAGAGGTGGGGTGATGCATCAAACCAGAGTTTGATATAAGCACAGGTACTGTTCCAAAAACCAACTATGGAATAGACAAGACCTACACCTTCCTCAGTGAAAGGGACTCAAAACCCCATATTTCCCGCAGAGGAATAGATCTGACTAGTAAGAATCTTAAAACCTATGTATTGATATGTCTCCGTAAGGGAATCAAGTGTGTCTAGACTGGCATAAACATGGCAGCGAGAATCAGCTCAAACCCACTCTAAAAAGGAATTTCCAAAACAGAACAAAGAAACAGGGAAATTCTTTACAATTCCTTCAGGGTCTCTGATGCAACCTGGAATGACCCTATCTACGATGACAGCTGGATGTGGCATGAGGCTGGACACTTGGGACTGAGAGGATTGGTGAGATTGGGTGAGCAAATGCAGACCCTTTAAAGCAATAATGCATGGCAACCATTCCATGGGTCCCACCTCTCCAGGTTGAAGGGAATATTACTACAGCTATAACATGTACGGGAAACCTAGAGAATGGACACACTGTGAATACGAAAGGTTTCTAAAACTCAACGAAGAGTCCCTCTCCTGGTGCTCCGGTTTGACTTTCCAACAGGTTTACTATCAATCTCCCAACTTGGAGAGACAGCCCCTTTAAGCTCCTGGTTCACACAGGTTGCCCATTTGGCAGAGGAGGAAAGGGAAGAGGGAGAACCAATGAGAGAGTAGCTGTTAGGCATTTGGATGGGCACATGTCACTCTAATTTCCCGGCAGGAGGAAGAATTCACCAAAGTCTCAGCCACCCACCGGGAACCAGTATAGGTCCTGAACCAAATGTTTGGACTTGCGTTCAGCTCACAAGAAACGAGTTGAAAAATGGAGCTCAGGGGCACAGCAATTCACAAACTGGCAGAGTAATCAAGGCCAACTATCGTCCAAAAATCTGTTGAGGGAAGGCAACGAGGCGGACTTGAATGCGAGGCAGAATAGCAGGAAACAGATTTCAAGAGGTACGTTAGAATCGCCTGTAAAGCACAGGAAGAGGGGCACAACTTCGACAATGATGCACTTGGCCAAAAAGGGCGTATGCGTTTTCTCCTGAATATATTCAGGAGAAAACGCATACGCCCTTTTTGGCCAAGCAAGCAAGCGGGCAATGCAAATCTGCACTACAAAGAAGTATCACTTCCCACCGGTCAAAAGGGACATCCACAAAATGTGTAAAAACCAGAAAGGCAAGACAGGCCCTGGAGAACAGGGAGCCTTGTTATGCTGATGGGCGGGATGTAAGTTGCCAACTGCCTCACTGGAGGAGTGCATTGTGTTCCCTAAAACAAGTAAACAACAGAGCTACAGAGCCAAGGGCACTTCCAGTCTAGGGAATATACCTTGGGAAAACTGAACATCCATAAGACAGAGCCACCCCCAAATTGAGGGCTGCACTGCTTACAAGAACCTCAACCCGGGTACACCTGAAATATCCCAGGAAATATAAAAATGGTTCCAAACATTGTGGAACTTACGTACGATGGAATATCCCTCAGCCACGAAATCCATGTCATAAGACCAGTAGCAGCAAAATGAGTGGATTCAGGTACGATGATTCTAAGGGAAAGAAGTCACACAGGAAAAGAAACTTATCATAAGATATCACTTAGGAAGATCCTGTAAACATGGCTACACATGAACTGAGTTAGCAAAGAGAACAGAGTCTCACATTTAGAAAACACTCTTATGCCTGCTTAAGGGGGAAGGAGAGGTGGGGTGATGCATCAAACCAGAGTTTGATATAAGCACAGGTACCGTTCCAAAAACCAACTATGGAATAGACAAGACCTACACCTTCCTCAGTGAAAGGGACTCAAAACCCCATGTTTCCCGCAGAGGAATAGATCTGACTAGTAAGAATCTTAAAACCTATGTATTGATATGTCTCCGTAAGGGAATCAAGTGTGTCTAGACTGGCATAAACATGGCAGCGAGAATCAGCTCAAACCCACTCTAAAAAGGAATTTCAAAAACAGAACAAAGAAACAGGGAAATTCTTTACAATTCCTTCAGGGTCTCTGATGCAACCTGGAATGACCCTATCTACGATGACAGCTGGATGTGGCATGAGGCTGGACACTTGGGACTGAGAGGATTGGTGAGATTGGGTGAGCAAATGCAGACCCTTTAAAGCAATAATGCATGGCAACCATTCCATGGGTCCCACCTCTCCAGGTTGAAGGGAATATTACTACAGCTATAACATGTACGGGAAACCTAGAGAATGGACACACTGTGAATACGAAAGGTTTCTAAAACTCAACGAAGAGTCCCTCTCCTGGTGCTCCGGTTTGACTTTCCAACAGCTTTACTATCAATCTCCCAACTTGGAGAGACTGCCCCTTTAAGCTCCTGGTTCACACAGGTTGCCCATTTGGCAGAGGAGGAAAGGGAAGAGGGAGAACCAATGAGAGAGTAGCTGTTAGGCATTTGGATGGGCACATGTCACTCTAATTTCCCGGCAGGAAGAAGAATTCACCAAAGTCTCAGCCACCCACCGGGAACCAGTATAGGTCCTGAACCAAATGTTTGGACTTGCGTTCAGCTCACAAAAAACGAGTTGAAAAATGGAGCTCAGGGGCACAGCAATTCACAAACTGGCAGAGTAATCAAGGCCAACTATCGTCCAAAAATCTGTTGAGGGAAGGCAACGAGGCGGACTTGAATGCGAGGCAGAATAGCAGGAAACAGATTTCAAGAGGTACGTTAGAATCGCCTGTAAAGCACAGGAAGAGGGGCACAACTTCGACAATGATGCACTTGGCCAAAAAGGGCGTATGCGTTTTCTCCTGAATATATTCAGGAGAAAACGCATACGCCCTTTTTGGCCAAGCAAGCAAGCGGGCAATGCAAATCTGCACTACAAAGAAGTATCACTTCCCAACGGTCAAAAGGGACATCCACAAAATGTGTAAAAACCAGAAAGGCAAGACAGGCCCTGGAGAACAGGGAGCCTTGTTATGCTGATGGGCGGGATGTAAGTTGCCAACTGCCTCACTGGAGGAGTGCATTGTGTTCCCTAAAACAAGTAAACAACAGAGCTACAGAGCCAAGGGCACTTCCAGTCTAGGGAATATACCTTGGGAAAACTGAAAATCCATAAGACAGAGCCACCCCCAAATTGAGGGCTGCACTGCTTACAAGAACCTCAACCTGGGTACACCTGAAATATCCCAGGAAATATAAAAATGGTTCCAAACATTGTGGAACTTACGTACGATGGAATATCCCTCAGCCACGAAATCCATGTCATAAGACCAGTAGCAGCAAAATGAGTGGATTCAGGTACGATGATTCTAAGGGAAAGAAGTCACACAGGAAAACAAACTTATCATAAGATATCACTTAGGAAGATCCTGTAAACATGGATACACATGAACTGAGTTAGCAAAGAGAACAGAGTCTCACATTTAGAAAACACTCTTATGCCTGCTTAAGGGGGAAGGAGAGGTGGGGTGATGCATCAAACCAGAGTTTGATATAAGCACAGGTACCGTTCCAAAAACCAACTATGGAATAGACAAGACCTACACCTTCCTCAGTGAAAGGGACTCAAAACCCCATATTTCCCGCAGAGGAATAGATCTGACTAGTAAGAATCTTAAAACCTATGTATTGATATGTCTCCGTAAGGGAATCAAGTGTGTCTAGACTGGCATAAACATGGCAGCGAGAATCAGCTCAAACCCACTCTAAAAAGGAATTTCAAAAACAGAACAAAGAAACAGGGAAATTCTTTACAATTCCTTCAGGGTCTCTGATGCAACCTGGAATGACCCTATCTACGATGACAGCTGGATGTGGCATGAGGCTGGACACTTGGGACTGAGAGGATTGGTGAGATTGGGTGAGCAAAGGCAGACCCTTTAAAGCAATAATGCATGGCAACCATTCCATGGGTCCCACCTCTCCAGGTTGAAGGGAATATTACTACAGCTATAACATGTACGGGAAACCTAGAGAATGGACACACTGTGAATACGAAAGGTTTCTAAAACTCAACGAAGAGTCCCTCTCCTGGTGCTCCGGTTTGACTTTCCAACAGCTTTACTATCAATCTCCCAAATTGGAGAGACAGCCCCTTTAAGCTCCTGGTTCACACAGGTTGCCCATTTGGCAGAGGAGGAAAGGGAAGAGGGAGAACCAATGAGAGAGTAGCTGTTAGGCATTTGGATGGGCACATGTCACTCTAATTTCCCGGCAGGAAGAAGAATTCACCAAAGTCTCAGCCACCCACCGGGAACCAGTATAGGTCCTGAACCAAATGTTTGGACTTGCGTTCAGCTCACAAAAAACGAGTTGAAAAATGGAGCTCAGGGGCACAGCAATTCACAAACTGGCAGAGTAATCAAGGCCAACTATCGTCCAAAAATCTGTTGAGGGAAGGCAACGAGGCGGACTTGAATGCGAGGCAGAATAGCAGGAAACAGATTTCAAGAGGTACGTTAGAATCGCCTGTAAAGCACAGGAAGAGGGGCACAACTTCGACAATGATGCACTTGGCCAAAAAGGGCGTATGCGTTTTCTCCTGAATATATTCAGGAGAAAACGCATACGCCCTTTTTGGCCAAGCAAGCAAGCGGGCAATGCAAATCTGCACTACAAAGAAGTATCACTTCCCACCGGTCAAAAGGGACATCCACAAAATGTGTAAAAACCAGAAAGGCAAGACAGGCCCTGGAGAACAGGGAGCCTTGTTATGCTGATGGGCGGGATGTAAGTTGCCAACTGCCTCACTGGAGGAGTGCATTGTGTTCCCTAAAACAAGTAAACAACAGAGCTACAGAGCCAAGGGCACTTCCAGTCTAGGGAATATACCTTGGGAAAACTGAAAATCCATAAGACAGAGCCACCCCCAAATTGAGGGCTGCACTGCTTACAAGAACCTCAACCTGGGTACACCTGAAATATCCCAGGAAATATAAAAATGGTTCCAAACATTGTGGAACTTACGTACGATGGAATATCCCTCAGCCACGAAATCCATGTCATAAGACCAGTAGCAGCAAAATGAGTGGATTCAGGTACGATGATACTAAGGAAAAGAAGTCACACAGGAAAAGAAACTTATCATAAGATATCACTTAGGAAGATCCTGTAAACATGGCAACACATGAACTGAGTTAGGAAAGAGAACAGAGTCTCACATTTAGAAAACACTCTTATGCCTGCTTAAGGGGGAAGGAGAGGTGGGGTGATGCATCAAACCAGAGTTTGATATAAGCACAGGTACTGTTCCAAAAACCAACTATGGAATAGACAAGACGTACACCTTCCTCAGTGAAAGGGACTCAAAACCCCATATTTCCCGCAGAGGAATAGATCTGACTAGTAAGAATCTTAAAACCTATGTATTGATATGTCTCCGTAAGGGAATCAAGTGTGTCTAGACTGGCATAAACATGGCAGCGAGAATCAGCTCAAACCCACTCTAAAAAGGAATTTCAAAAACAGAACAAAGAAACAGGGAAATTCTTTACAATTCCTTCAGGGTCTCTGATGCAACCTGGAATGACCCTATCTACGATGACAGCTGGATGTGGCATGAGGCTGGACACTTGGGACTGAGAGGATTGGTGAGATTGGGTGAGCAAAGGCAGACCCTTTAAAGCAATAATGCATGGCAACCATTCCATGGGTCCCACCTCTCCAGGTTGAAGGGAATATTACTACAGCTATAACATGTACGGGAAACCTAGAGAATGGACACACTGTGAATACGAAAGGTTTCTAAAACTCAACGAAGAGTCCCTCTCCTGGTGCTCCGGTTTGACTTTCCAACAGCTTTACTATCAATCTCCCAACTTGGAGAGACAGCCCCTTTAAGCTCCTGGTTCACACAGGTTGCCCATTTGGCAGAGGAGGAAAGGGAAGAGGGAGAACCAATGAGAGAGTAGCTGTTAGGCATTTGGATGGGCACATGTCACTCTAAGTTCCCGGCAGGAAGAAGAATTCACCAAAGTCTCAGCCACCCACCGGGAACCAGTATAGGTCCTGAACCAAATGTTTGGACTTGCGTTCAGCTCACAAGAAACGAGTTGAAAAATGGAGCTCAGGGGCACAGCAATTCACAAACTGGCAGAGTAATCAAGGCCAACTATCGTCCAAAAATCTGTTGAGGGAAGGCAACGAGGCGGACTTGAATGCGAGGCAGAATAGCAGGAAACAGATTTCAAGAGGTACGTTAGAATCGCCTGTAAAGCACAGGAAGAGGGGCACAACTTCGACAATGATGCACTTGGCCAAAAAGGGCGTATGCGTTTTCTCCTGAATATATTCAGGAGAAAACGCATACGCCCTTTTTGGCCAAGCAAGCAAGCGGGCAATGCAAATCTGCACTACAAAGAAGTATCACTTCCCACCGGTCAAAAGGGACATCCACAAAATGTGTAAAAACCAGAAAGGCAAGACAGGCCCTGGAGAACAGGGAGCCTTGTTATGCTGATGGGCGGGATGTAAGTTGCCAACTGCCTCACTGGAGGAGTGCATTGTGTTCCCTAAAACAAGTAAACAACAGAGCTACAGAGCCAAGGGCACTTCCAGTCTAGGGAATATACCTTGGGAAAACTGAAAATCCATAAGACAGAGCCACCCCCAAATTGAGGGCTGCACTGCTTACAAGAACCTCAACCTGGGTACACCTGAAATATCCCAGGAAATATAAAAATGGTTCCAAACATTGTGGAACTTACGTACGATGGAATATCCCTCAGCCACGAAATCCATGTCATAAGACCAGTAGCAGCAAAATGAGTGGATTCAGGTACGATGATACTAAGGGAAAGAAGTCACACAGGAAAAGAAACTTATCATAAGATATCACTTAGGAAGATCCTGTAAACATGGCAACACATGAACTGAGTTAGGAAAGAGAACAGAGTCTCACATTTAGAAAACACTCTTATGCCTGCTTAAGGGGGAAGGAGAGGTGGGGTGATGCATCAAACCAGAGTTTGATATAAGCACAGGTACCGTTCCAAAAACCAACTATGGAATAGACAAGACCTACACCTTCCTCAGTGAAAGGGACTCAAAACCCCATATTTCCCGCAGAGGAATAGATCTGACTAGTAAGAATCTTAAAACCTATGTATTGATATGTCTCCGTAAGGGAATCAAGTGTGTCTAGACTGGCATAAACATGGCAGCGAGAATCAGCTCAAACCCACTCTAAAAAGGAATTTCAAAAACAGAACAAAGAAACAGGGAAATTCTTTACAATTCCTTCAGGGTCTCTGATGCAACCTGGAATGACCCTATCTACGATGACAGCTGGATGTGGCATGAGGCTGGACACTTGGGACTGAGAGGATTGGTGAGATTGGGTGAGCAAAGGCAGACCCTTTAAAGCAATAATGCATGGCAACCATTCCATGGGTCCCACCTCTCCAGGTTGAAGGGAATATTACTACAGCTATAACATGTACGGGAAACCTAGAGAATGGACACACTGTGAATACGAAAGGTTTCTAAAACTCAACGAAGAGTCCCTCTCCTGGTGCTCCGGTTTGACTTTCCAACAGGTTTACTATCAATCTCCCAACTTGGAGAGACAGCCCCTTTAAGCTCCTGGTTCACACAGGTTGCCCATTTGGCAGAGGAGGAAAGGGAAGAGGGAGAACCAATGAGAGAGTAGCTGTTAGGCATTTGGATGGGCACATGTCACTCTAAGTTCCCGGCAGGAAGAAGAATTCACCAAAGTCTCAGCCACCCACCGGGAACCAGTATAGGTCCTGAACCAAATGTTTGGACTTGCGTTCAGCTCACAAAAAACGAGTTGAAAAATGGAGCTCAGGGGCACAGCAATTCACAAACTGGCAGAGTAATCAAGGCCAACTATCGTCCAAAAATCTGTTGAGGGAAGGCAACGAGGCGGACTTGAATGCGAGGCAGAATAGCAGGAAACAGATTTCAAGAGGTACGTTAGAATCGCCTGTAAAGCACAGGAAGAGGGGCACAACTTCGACAATGATGCACTTGGCCAAAAAGGGCGTATGCGTTTTCTCCTGAATATATTCAGGAGAAAACGCATACGCCCTTTTTGGCCAAGCAAGCAAGCGGGCAATGCAAATCTGCACTACAAAGAAGTATCACTTCCCACCGGTCAAAAGGGACATCCACAAAATGTGTAAAAACCAGAAAGGCAAGACAGGCCCTGGAGAACAGGGAGCCTTGTTATGCTGATGGGCGGGATGTAAGTTGCCAACTGCCTCACTGGAGGAGTGCATTGTGTTCCCTAAAACAAGTAAACAACAGAGCTACAGAGCCAAGGGCACTTCCAGTCTAGGGAATATACCTTGGGAAAACTGAAAATCCATAAGACAGAGCCACCCCCAAATTGAGGGCTGCACTGCTTACAAGAACCTCAACCTGGGTACACCTGAAATATCCCAGGAAATATAAAAATGGTTCCAAACATTGTGGAACTTACGTACGATGGAATATCCCTCAGCCACGAAATCCATGTCATAAGACCAGTAGCAGCAAAATGAGTGGATTCAGGTACGATGATTCTAAGGGAAAGAAGTCACACAGGAAAAGAAACTTATCATAAGATATCACTTAGGAAGATCCTGTAAACATGGCTACACATGAACTGAGTTAGCAAAGAGAACAGAGTCTCACATTTAGAAAACACTCTTATGCCTGCTTAAGGGGGAAGGAGAGGTGGGGTGATGCATCAAACCAGAGTTTGATATAAGCACAGGTACTGTTCCAAAAACCAACTATGGAATAGACAAGACCTACACCTTCCTCAGTGAAAAGGACTCAAAACCCCATGTTTCCCGCAGAGGAATAGATCTGACTAGTAAGAATCTTAAAACCTATGTATTGATATGTCTCCGTAAGGGAATCAAGTGTGTCTAGACTGGCATAAACATGGCAGCGAGAATCAGCTCAAACCCACTCTAAAAAGGAATTTCAAAAACAGAACAAAGAAACAGGGAAATTCTTTACAATTCCTTCAGGGTCTCTGATGCAACCTGGAATGACCCTATCTACGATGACAGCTGGATGTGGCATGAGGCTGGACACTTGGGACTGAGAGGATTGGTGAGATTGGGTGAGCAAATGCAGACCCTTTAAAGCAATAATGCATGGCAACCATTCCATGGGTCCCACCTCTCCAGGTTGAAGGGAATATTACTACAGCTATAACATGTACGGGAAACCTAGAGAATGGACACACTGTGAATACGAAAGGTTTCTAAAACTCAACGAAGAGTCCCTCTCCTGGTGCTCCGGTTTGACTTTCCAACAGCTTTACTATCAATCTCCCAACTTGGAGAGACTGCCCCTTTAAGCTCCTGGTTCACACAGGTTGCCCATTTGGCAGAGGAGGAAAGGGAAGAGGGAGAACCAATGAGAGAGTAGCTGTTAGGCATTTGGATGGGCACATGTCACTCTAATTTCCCGGCAGGAAGAAGAATTCACCAAAGTCTCAGCCACCCACCGGGAACCAGTATAGGTCCTGAACCAAATGTTTGGACTTGCGTTCAGCTCACAAAAAACGAGTTGAAAAATGGAGCTCAGGGGCACAGCAATTCACAAACTGGCAGAGTAATCAAGGCCAACTATCGTCCAAAAATCTGTTGAGGGAAGGCAACGAGGCGGACTTGAATGCGAGGCAGAATAGCAGGAAACAGATTTCAAGAGGTACGTTAGAATCGCCTGTAAAGCACAGGAAGAGGGGCACAACTTCGACAATGATGCACTTGGCCAAAAAGGGCGTATGCGTTTTCTCCTGAATATATTCAGGAGAAAACGCATACGCCCTTTTTGGCCAAGCAAGCAAGCGGGCAATGCAAATCTGCACTACAAAGAAGTATCACTTCCCACCGGTCAAAAGGGACATCCACAAAATGTGTAAAAACCAGAAAGGCAAGACAGGCCCTGGAGAACAGGGAGCCTTGTTATGCTGATGGGCGGGATGTAAGTTGCCAACTGCCTCACTGGAGGAGTGCATTGTGTTCCCTAAAACAAGTAAACAACAGAGCTACAGAGCCAAGGGCACTTCCAGTCTAGGGAATATACCTTGGGAAAACTGAAAATCCATAAGACAGAGCCACCCCCAAATTGAGGGCTGCACTGCTTACAAGAACCTCAACCTGGGTACACCTGAAATATCCCAGGAAATATAAAAATGGTTCCAAACATTGTGGAACTTACGTACGATGGAATATCCCTCAGCCACGAAATCCATGTCATAAGACCAGTAGCAGCAAAATGAGTGGATTCAGGTAGGATGATTCTAAGAGAAAGAAGTCACACAGGAAAAGAAACTTATCATAAGATATCACTTAGGAAGATCCTGTAAACATGGCTACACATGAACTGAGTTAGCAAAGAGAACAGAGTCTCACATTTAGAAAACACTCTTATGCCTGCTTAAGGGGGAAGGAGAGGTGGGGTGATGCATCAAACCAGAGTTTGATATAAGCACAGGTACCGTTCCAAAAACCAACTATGGAATAGACAAGACCTACACCTTCCTCAGTGAAAGGGACTCAAAACCCCATATTTCCCGCAGAGGAATAGATCTGACTAGTAAGAATCTTAAAACCTATGTATTGATATGTCTCCGTAAGGGAATCAAGTGTGTCTAGACTGGCATAAACATGGCAGCGAGAATCAGCTCAAACCCACTCTAAAAAGGAATTTCAAAAACAGAACAAAGAAACAGGGAAATTCTTTACAATTCCTTCAGGGTCTCTGATGCAACCTGGAATGACCCTATCTACGATGACAGCTGGATGTGGCATGAGGCTGGACACTTGGGACTGAGAGGATTGGTGAGATTGGGTGAGCAAATGCAGACCCTTTAAAGCAATAATGCATGGCAACCATTCCATGGGTCCCACCTCTCCAGGTTGAAGGGAATATTACTACAGCTATAACATGTACGGGAAACCTAGAGAATGGACACACTGTGAATACGAAAGGTTTCTAAAACTCAACGAAGAGTCCCTCTCCTGGTGCTCCGGTTTGACTTTCCAACAGCTTTACTATCAATCTCCCAACTTGGAGAGACAGCCCCTTTAAGCTCCTGGTTCACACAGGTTGCCCATTTGGCAGAGGAGGAAAGGGAAGAGGGAGAACCAATGAGAGAGTAGCTGTTAGGCATTTGGATGGGCACATGTCACTCTAATTTCCCGGCAGGAGGAAGAATTCACCAAAGTCTCAGCCACCCACCGGGAACCAGTATAGGTCCTGAACCAAATGTTTGGACTTGCGTTCAGCTCACAAGAAACGAGTTGAAAAATGGAGCTCAGGGGCACAGCAATTCACAAACTGGCAGAGTAATCAAGGCCAACTATCGTCCAAAAATCTGTTGAGGGAAGGCAACGAGGCGGACTTGAATGCGAGGCAGAATAGCAGGAAGCAGATTTCAAGAGGTACGTTAGAATCGCCTGTAAAGCACAGGAAGAGGGGCACAACTTCGACAATGATGCACTTGGCCAAAAAGGGCGTATGCGTTTTCTCCTGAATATATTCAGGAGAAAACGCATACGCCCTTTTTGGCCAAGCAAGCAAGCGGGCAATGCAAATCTGCACTACAAAGAAGTATCACTTCCCACCGGTCAAAAGGGACATCCACAAAATGTGTAAAAACCAGAAAGGCAAGACAGGCCCTGGAGAACAGGGAGCCTTGTTATGCTGATGGGCGGGATGTAAGTTGCCAACTGCCTCACTGGAGGAGTGCATTGTGTTCCCTAAAACAAGTAAACAACAGAGCTACAGAGCCAAGGGCACTTCCAGTCTAGGGAATATACCTTGGGAAAACTGAACATCCATAAGACAGAGCCACCCCCAAATTGAGGGCTGCACTGCTTACAAGAACCTCAACCCGGGTACACCTGAAATATCCCAGGAAATATAAAAATGGTTCCAAACATTGTGGAACTTACGTACGATGGAATATCCCTCAGCCACGAAATCCATGTCATAAGACCAGTAGCAGCAAAATGAGTGGATTCAGGTACGATGATTCTAAGGGAAAGAAGTCACACAGGAAAAGAAACTTATCATAAGATATCACTTAGGAAGATCCTGTAAACATGGCTACACATGAACTGAGTTAGGCAAGAGAACAGAGTCTCACATTTAGAAAACACTCTTATGCCTGCTTAAGGGGGAAGGAGAGGTGGGGTGATGCATCAAACCAGAGTTTGATATAAGCACAGGTACCGTTCCAAAAACCAACTATGGAATAGACAAGACCTACACCTTCCTCAGTGAAAGGGACTCAAAACCCCATATTTCCCGCAGAGGAATAGATCTGACTAGTAAGAATCTTAAAACCTATGTATTGATATGTCTCCGTAAGGGAATCAAGTGTGTCTAGACTGGCATAAACATGGCAGCGAGAATCAGCTCAAACCCACTCTAAAAAGGAATTTCAAAAACAGAACAAAGAAACAGGGAAATTCTTTACAATTCCTTCAGGGTCTCTGATGCAACCTGGAATGACCCTATCTACGATGACAGCTGGATGTGGCATGAGGCTGGACACTTGGGACTGAGAGGATTGGTGAGATTGGGTGAGCAAATGCAGACCCTTTAAAGCAATAATGCATGGCAACCATTCCATGGGTCCCACCTCTCCAGGTTGAAGGGAATATTACTACAGCTATAACATGTACGGGAAACCTAGAGAATGGACACACTGTGAATACGAAAGGTTTCTAAAACTCAACGAAGAGTCCCTCTCCTGGTGCTCCGGTTTGACTTTCCAACAGCTTTACTATCAATCTCCCAACTTGGAGAGACAGCCCCTTTAAGCTCCTGGTTCACACAGGTTGCCCATTTGGCAGAGGAGGAAAGGGAAGAGGGAGAACCAATGAGAGAGTAGCTGTTAGGCATTTGGATGGGCACATGTCACTCTAAGTTCCCGGCAGGAAGAAGAATTCACCAAAGTCTCAGCCACCCACCGGGAACCAGTATAGGTCCTGAACCAAATGTTTGGACTTGCGTTCAGCTCACAAGAAACGAGTTGAAAAATGGAGCTCAGGGGCACAGCAATTCACAAACTGGCAGAGTAATCAAGGCCAACTATCGTCCAAAAATCTGTTGAGGGAAGGCAACGAGGCGGACTTGAATGCGAGGCAGAATAGCAGGAAGCAGATTTCAAGAGGTACGTTAGAATCGCCTGTAAAGCACAGGAAGAGGGGCACAACTTCGACAATGATGCACTTGGCCAAAAAGGGCGTATGCGTTTTCTCCTGAATATATTCAGGAGAAAACGCATACGCCCTTTTTGGCCAAGCAAGCAAGCGGGCAATGCAAATCTGCACTACAAAGAAGTATCACTTCCCACCGGTCAAAAGGGACATCCACAAAATGTGTAAAAACCAGAAAGGCAAGACAGGCCCTGGAGAACAGGGAGCCTTGTTATGCTGATGGGCGGGATGTAAGTTGCCAACTGCCTCACTGGAGGAGTGCATTGTGTTCCCTAAAACAAGTAAACAACAGAGCTACAGAGCCAAGGGCACTTCCAGTCTAGGGAATATACCTTGGGAAAACTGAACATCCATAAGACAGAGCCACCCCCAAATTGAGGGCTGCACTGCTTACAAGAACCTCAACCCGGGTACACCTGAAATATCCCAGGAAATATAAAAATGGTTCCAAACATTGTGGAACTTACGTACGATGGAATATCCCTCAGCCACGAAATCCATGTCATAAGACCAGTAGCAGCAAAATGAGTGGATTCAGGTACGATGATTCTAAGGGAAAGAAGTCACACAGGAAAAGAAACTTATCATAAGATATCACTTAGGAAGATCCTGTAAACATGGCTACACATGAACTGAGTTAGCAAAGAGAACAGAGTCTCACATTTAGAAAACACTCTTATGCCTGCTTAAGGGGGAAGGAGAGGTGGGGTGATGCATCAAACCAGAGTTTGATATAAGCACAGGTACCGTTCCAAAAACCAACTATGGAATAGACAAGACCTACACCTTCCTCAGTGAAAAGGACTCAAAACCCCATGTTTCCCGCAGAGGAATAGATCTGACTAGTAAGAATCTTAAAACCTATGTATTGATATGTCTCCGTAAGGGAATCAAGTGTGTCTAGACTGGCATAAACATGGCAGCGAGAATCAGCTCAAACCCACTCTAAAAAGGAATTTCCAAAACAGAACAAAGAAACAGGGAAATTCTTTACAATTCCTTCAGGGTCTCTGATGCAACCTGGAATGACCCTATCTACGATGACAGCTGGATGTGGCATGAGGCTGGACACTTGGGACTGAGAGGATTGGTGAGATTGGGTGAGCAAATGCAGACCCTTTAAAGCAATAATGCATGGCAACCATTCCATGGGTCCCACCTCTCCAGGTTGAAGGGAATATTACTACAGCTATAACATGTACGGGAAACCTAGAGAATGGACACACTGTGAATACGAAAGGTTTCTAAAACTCAACGAAGAGTCCCTCTCCTGGTGCTCCGGTTTGACTTTCCAACAGCTTTACTATCAATCTCCCAACTTGGAGAGACTGCCCCTTTAAGCTCCTGGTTCACACAGGTTGCCCATTTGGCAGAGGAGGAAAGGGAAGAGGGAGAACCAATGAGAGAGTAGCTGTTAGGCATTTGGATGGGCACATGTCACTCTAATTTCCCGGCAGGAAGAAGAATTCACCAAAGTCTCAGCCACCCACCGGGAACCAGTATAGGTCCTGAACCAAATGTTTGGACTTGCGTTCAGCTCACAAAAAACGAGTTGAAAAATGGAGCTCAGGGGCACAGCAATTCACAAACTGGCAGAGTAATCAAGGCCAACTATCGTCCAAAAATCTGTTGAGGGAAGGCAACGAGGCGGACTTGAATGCGAGGCAGAATAGCAGGAAACAGATTTCAAGAGGTACGTTAGAATCGCCTGTAAAGCACAGGAAGAGGGGCACAACTTCGACAATGATGCACTTGGCCAAAAAGGGCGTATGCGTTTTCTCCTGAATATATTCAGGAGAAAACGCATACGCCCTTTTTGGCCAAGCAAGCAAGCGGGCAATGCAAATCTGCACTACAAAGAAGTATCACTTCCCACCGGTCAAAAGGGACATCCACAAAATGTGTAAAAACCAGAAAGGCAAGACAGGCCCTGGAGAACAGGGAGCCTTGTTATGCTGATGGGCGGGATGTAAGTTGCCAACTGCCTCACTGGAGGAGTGCATTGTGTTCCCTAAAACAAGTAAACAACAGAGCTACAGAGCCAAGGGCACTTCCAGTCTAGGGAATATACCTTGGGAAAACTGAAAATCCATAAGACAGAGCCACCCCCAAATTGAGGGCTGCACTGCTTACAAGAACCTCAACCTGGGTACACCTGAAATATCCCAGGAAATATAAAAATGGTTCCAAACATTGTGGAACTTACGTACGATGGAATATCCCTCAGCCACGAAATCCATGTCATAAGACCAGTAGCAGCAAAATGAGTGGATTCAGGTACGATGATTCTAAGGGAAAGAAGTCACACAGGAAAAGAAACTTATCATAAGATATCACTTAGGAAGATCCTGTAAACATGGCTACACATGAACTGAGTTAGCAAAGAGAACAGAGTCTCACATTTAGAAAACACTCTTATGCCTGCTTAAGGGGGAAGGAGAGGTGGGGTGATGCATCAAACCAGAGTTTGATATAAGCACAGGTACCGTTCCAAAAACCAACTATGGAATAGACAAGACCTACACCTTCCTCAGTGAAAGGGACTCAAAACCCCATATTTCCCGCAGAGGAATAGATCTGACTAGTAAGAATCTTAAAACCTATGTATTGATATGTCTCCGTAAGGGAATCAAGTGTGTCTAGACTGGCATAAACATGGCAGCGAGAATCAGCTCAAACCCACTCTAAAAAGGAATTTCAAAAACAGAACAAAGAAACAGGGAAATTCTTTACAATTCCTTCAGGGTCTCTGATGCAACCTGGAATGACCCTATCTACGATGACAGCTGGATGTGGCATGAGGCTGGACACTTGGGACTGAGAGGATTGGTGAGATTGGGTGAGCAAATGCAGACCCTTTAAAGCAATAATGCATGGCAACCATTCCATGGGTCCCACCTCTCCAGGTTGAAGGGAATATTACTACAGCTATAACATGTACGGGAAACCTAGAGAATGGACACACTGTGAATACGAAAGGTTTCTAAAACTCAACGAAGAGTCCCTCTCCTGGTGCTCCGGTTTGACTTTCCAACAGCTTTACTATCAATCTCCCAACTTGGAGAGACAGCCCCTTTAAGCTCCTGGTTCACACAGGTTGCCCATTTGGCAGAGGAGGAAAGGGAAGAGGGAGAACCAATGAGAGAGTAGCTGTTAGGCATTTGGATGGGCACATGTCACTCTAATTTCCCGGCAGGAGGAAGAATTCACCAAAGTCTCAGCCACCCACCGGGAACCAGTATAGGTCCTGAACCAAATGTTTGGACTTGCGTTCAGCTCACAAGAAACGAGTTGAAAAATGGAGCTCAGGGGCACAGCAATTCACAAACTGGCAGAGTAATCAAGGCCAACTATCGTCCAAAAATCTGTTGAGGGAAGGCAACGAGGCGGACTTGAATGCGAGGCAGAATAGCAGGAAGCAGATTTCAAGAGGTACGTTAGAATCGCCTGTAAAGCACAGGAAGAGGGGCACAACTTCGACAATGATGCACTTGGCCAAAAAGGGCGTATGCGTTTTCTCCTGAATATATTCAGGAGAAAACGCATACGCCCTTTTTGGCCAAGCAAGCAAGCGGGCAATGCAAATCTGCACTACAAAGAAGTATCACTTCCCACCGGTCAAAAGGGACATCCACAAAATGTGTAAAAACCAGAAAGGCAAGACAGGCCCTGGAGAACAGGGAGCCTTGTTATGCTGATGGGCGGGATGTAAGTTGCCAACTGCCTCACTGGAGGAGTGCATTGTGTTCCCTAAAACAAGTAAACAACAGAGCTACAGAGCCAAGGGCACTTCCAGTCTAGGGAATATACCTTGGGAAAACTGAACATCCATAAGACAGAGCCACCCCCAAATTGAGGGCTGCACTGCTTACAAGAACCTCAACCCGGGTACACCTGAAATATCCCAGGAAATATAAAAATGGTTCCAAACATTGTGGAACTTACGTACGATGGAATATCCCTCAGCCACGAAATCCATGTCATAAGACCAGTAGCAGCAAAATGAGTGGATTCAGGTACGATGATTCTAAGGGAAAGAAGTCACACAGGAAAAGAAACTTATCATAAGATATCACTTAGGAAGATCCTGTAAACATGGCTACACATGAACTGAGTTAGGCAAGAGAACAGAGTCTCACATTTAGAAAACACTCTTATGCCTGCTTAAGGGGGAAGGAGAGGTGGGGTGATGCATCAAACCAGAGTTTGATATAAGCACAGGTACCGTTCCAAAAACCAACTATGGAATAGACAAGACCTACACCTTCCTCAGTGAAAGGGACTCAAAACCCCATATTTCCCGCAGAGGAATAGATCTGACTAGTAAGAATCTTAAAACCTATGTATTGATATGTCTCCGTAAGGGAATCAAGTGTGTCTAGACTGGCATAAACATGGCAGCGAGAATCAGCTCAAACCCACTCTAAAAAGGAATTTCAAAAACAGAACAAAGAAACAGGGAAATTCTTTACAATTCCTTCAGGGTCTCTGATGCAACCTGGAATGACCCTATCTACGATGACAGCTGGATGTGGCATGAGGCTGGACACTTGGGACTGAGAGGATTGGTGAGATTGGGTGAGCAAATGCAGACCCTTTAAAGCAATAATGCATGGCAACCATTCCATGGGTCCCACCTCTCCAGGTTGAAGGGAATATTACTACAGCTATAACATGTACGGGAAACCTAGAGAATGGACACACTGTGAATACGAAAGGTTTCTAAAACTCAACGAAGAGTCCCTCTCCTGGTGCTCCGGTTTGACTTTCCAACAGCTTTACTATCAATCTCCCAACTTGGAGAGACAGCCCCTTTAAGCTCCTGGTTCACACAGGTTGCCCATTTGGCAGAGGAGGAAAGGGAAGAGGGAGAACCAATGAGAGGGTAGCTGTTAGGCATTTGGATGGGCACATGTCACTCTAATTTCCCGGCAGGAGGAAGAATTCACCAAAGTCTCAGCCACCCACCGGGAACCAGTATAGGTCCTGAACCAAATGTTTGGACTTGCGTTCAGCTCACAAGAAACGAGTTGAAAAATGGAGCTCAGGGGCACAGCAATTCACAAACTGGCAGAGTAATCAAGGCCAACTATCGTCCAAAAATCTGTTGAGGGAAGGCAACGAGGCGGACTTGAATGCGAGGCAGAATAGCAGGAAGCAGATTTCAAGAGGTACGTTAGAATCGCCTGTAAAGCACAGGAAGAGGGGCACAACTTCGACAATGATGCACTTGGCCAAAAAGGGCGTATGCGTTTTCTCCTGAATATATTCAGGAGAAAACGCATACGCCCTTTTTGGCCAAGCAAGCAAGCGGGCAATGCAAATCTGCACTACAAAGAAGTATCACTTCCCACCGGTCAAAAGGGACATCCACAAAATGTGTAAAAACCAGAAAGGCAAGACAGGCCCTGGAGAACAGGGAGCCTTGTTATGCTGATGGGCGGGATGTAAGTTGCCAACTGCCTCACTGGAGGAGTGCATTGTGTTCCCTAAAACAAGTAAACAACAGAGCTACAGAGCCAAGGGCACTTCCAGTCTAGGGAATATACCTTGGGAAAACTGAACATCCATAAGACAGAGCCACCCCCAAATTGAGGGCTGCACTGCTTACAAGAACCTCAACCCGGGTACACCTGAAATATCCCAGGAAATATAAAAATGGTTCCAAACATTGTGGAACTTACGTACGATGGAATATCCCTCAGCCACGAAATCCATGTCATAAGACCAGTAGCAGCAAAATGAGTGGATTCAGGTACGATGATTCTAAGGGAAAGAAGTCACACAGGAAAAGAAACTTATCATAAGATATCACTTAGGAAGATCCTGTAAACATGGCTACACATGAACTGAGTTAGGCAAGAGAACAGAGTCTCACATTTAGAAAACACTCTTATGCCTGCTTAAGGGGGAAGGAGAGGTGGGGTGATGCATCAAACCAGAGTTTGATATAAGCACAGGTACCGTTCCAAAAACCAACTATGGAATAGACAAGACCTACACCTTCCTCAGTGAAAGGGACTCAAAACCCCATATTTCCCGCAGAGGAATAGATCTGACTAGTAAGAATCTTAAAACCTATGTATTGATATGTCTCCGTAAGGGAATCAAGTGTGTCTAGACTGGCATAAACATGGCAGCGAGAATCAGCTCAAACCCACTCTAAAAAGGAATTTCCAAAACAGAACAAAGAAACAGGGAAATTCTTTACAATTCCTTCAGGGTCTCTGATGCAACCTGGAATGACCCTATCTACGATGACAGCTGGATGTGGCATGAGGCTGGACACTTGGGACTGAGAGGATTGGTGAGATTGGGTGAGCAAATGCAGACCCTTTAAAGCAATAATGCATGGCAACCATTCCATGGGTCCCACCTCTCCAGGTTGAAGGGAATATTACTACAGCTATAACATGTACGGGAAACCTAGAGAATGGACACACTGTGAATACGAAAGGTTTCTAAAACTCAACGAAGAGTCCCTCTCCTGGTGCTCCGGTTTGACTTTCCAACAGCTTTACTATCAATCTCCCAACTTGGAGAGACAGCCCCTTTAAGCTCCTGGTTCACACAGGTTGCCCATTTGGCAGAGGAGGAAAGGGAAGAGGGAGAACCAATGAGAGAGTAGCTGTTAGGCATTTGGATGGGCACATGTCACTCTAATTTCCCGGCAGGAGGAAGAATTCACCAAAGTCTCAGCCACCCACCGGGAACCAGTATAGGTCCTGAACCAAATGTTTGGACTTGCGTTCAGCTCACAAGAAACGAGTTGAAAAATGGAGCTCAGGGGCACAGCAATTCACAAACTGGCAGAGTAATCAAGGCCAACTATCGTCCAAAAATCTGTTGAGGGAAGGCAACGAGGCGGACTTGAATGCGAGGCAGAATAGCAGGAAGCAGATTTCAAGAGGTACGTTAGAATCGCCTGTAAAGCACAGGAAGAGGGGCACAACTTCGACAATGATGCACTTGGCCAAAAAGGGCGTATGCGTTTTCTCCTGAATATATTCAGGAGAAAACGCATACGCCCTTTTTGGCCAAGCAAGCAAGCGGGCAATGCAAATCTGCACTACAAAGAAGTATCACTTCCCACCGGTCAAAAGGGACATCCACAAAATGTGTAAAAACCAGAAAGGCAAGACAGGCCCTGGAGAACAGGGAGCCTTGTTATGCTGATGGGCGGGATGTAAGTTGCCAACTGCCTCACTGGAGGGGTGCATTGTGTTCCCTAAAACAAGTAAACAACAGAGCTACAGAGCCAAGGGCACTTCCAGTCTAGGGAATATACCTTGGGAAAACTGAACATCCATAAGACAGAGCCACCCCCAAATTGAGGGCTGCACTGCTTACAAGAACCTCAACCCGGGTACACCTGAAATATCCCAGGAAATATAAAAATGGTTCCAAACATTGTGGAACTTACGTACGATGGAATATCCCTCAGCCACGAAATCCATGTCATAAGACCAGTAGCAGCAAAATGAGTGGATTCAGGTACGATGATTCTAAGGGAAAGAAGTCACACAGGAAAAGAAACTTATCATAAGATATCACTTAGGAAGATCCTGTAAACATGGCTACACATGAACTGAGTTAGGCAAGAGAACAGAGTCTCACATTTAGAAAACACTCTTATGCCTGCTTAAGGGCGAAGGAGAGGTGGGGTGATGCATCAAACCAGAGTTTGATATAAGCACAGGTACCGTTCCAAAAACCAACTATGGAATAGACAAGACCTACACCTTCCTCAGTGAAAGGGACTCAAAACCCCATATTTCCCGCAGAGGAATAGATCTGACTAGTAAGAATCTTAAAACCTATGTATTGATATGTCTCCGTAAGGGAATCAAGTGTGTCTAGACTGGCATAAACATGGCAGCGAGAATCAGCTCAAACCCACTCTAAAAAGGAATTTCAAAAACAGAACAAAGAAACAGGGAAATTCTTTACAATTCCTTCAGGGTCTCTGATGCAACCTGGAATGACCCTATCTACGATGACAGCTGGATGTGGCATGAGGCTGGACACTTGGGACTGAGAGGATTGGTGAGATTGGGTGAGCAAATGCAGACCCTTTAAAGCAATAATGCATGGCAACCATTCCATGGGTCCCACCTCTCCAGGTTGAAGGGAATATTACTACAGCTATAACATGTACGGGAAACCTAGAGAATGGACACACTGTGAATACGAAAGGTTTCTAAAACTCAACGAAGAGTCCCTCTCCTGGTGCTCCGGTTTGACTTTCCAACAGCTTTACTATCAATCTCCCAACTTGGAGAGACAGCCCCTTTAAGCTCCTGGTTCACACAGGTTGCCCATTTGGCAGAGGAGGAAAGGGAAGAGGGAGAACCAATGAGAGAGTAGCTGTTAGGCATTTGGATGGGCACATGTCACTCTAATTTCCCGGCAGGAGGAAGAATTCACCAAAGTCTCAGCCACCCACCGGGAACCAGTATAGGTCCTGAACCAAATGTTTGGACTTGCGTTCAGCTCACAAGAAACGAGTTGAAAAATGGAGCTCAGGGGCACAGCAATTCACAAACTGGCAGAGTAATCAAGGCCAACTATCGTCCAAAAATCTGTTGAGGGAAGGCAACGAGGCGGACTTGAATGCGAGGCAGAATAGCAGGAAGCAGATTTCAAGAGGTACGTTAGAATCGCCTGTAAAGCACAGGAAGAGGGGCACAACTTCGACAATGATGCACTTGGCCAAAAAGGGCGTATGCGTTTTCTCCTGAATATATTCAGGAGAAAACGCATACGCCCTTTTTGGCCAAGCAAGCAAGCGGGCAATGCAAATCTGCACTACAAAGAAGTATCACTTCCCACCGGTCAAAAGGGACATCCACAAAATGTGTAAAAACCAGAAAGGCAAGACAGGCCCTGGAGAACAGGGAGCCTTGTTATGCTGATGGGCGGGATGTAAGTTGCCAACTGCCTCACTGGAGGAGTGCATTGTGTTCCCTAAAACAAGTAAACAACAGAGCTACAGAGCCAAGGGCACTTCCAGTCTAGGGAATATACCTTGGGAAAACTGAACATCCATAAGACAGAGCCACCCCCAAATTGAGGGCTGCACTGCTTACAAGAACCTCAACCCGGGTACACCTGAAATATCCCAGGAAATATAAAAATGGTTCCAAACATTGTGGAACTTACGTACGATGGAATATCCCTCAGCCACGAAATCCATGTCATAAGACCAGTAGCAGCAAAATGAGTGGATTCAGGTACGATGATTCTAAGGGAAAGAAGTCACACAGGAAAAGAAACTTATCATAAGATATCACTTAGGAAGATCCTGTAAACATGGCTACACATGAACTGAGTTAGGCAAGAGAACAGAGTCTCACATTTAGAAAACACTCTTATGCCTGCTTAAGGGGGAAGGAGAGGTGGGGTGATGCATCAAACCAGAGTTTGATATAAGCACAGGTACCGTTCCAAAAACCAACTATGGAATAGACAAGACCTACACCTTCCTCAGTGAAAGGGACTCAAAACCCCATATTTCCCGCAGAGGAATAGATCTGACTAGTAAGAATCTTAAAACCTATGTATTGATATGTCTCCGTAAGGGAATCAAGTGTGTCTAGACTGGCATAAACATGGCAGCGAGAATCAGCTCAAACCCACTCTAAAAAGGAATTTCAAAAACAGAACAAAGAAACAGGGAAATTCTTTACAATTCCTTCAGGGTCTCTGATGCAACCTGGAATGACCCTATCTACGATGACAGCTGGATGTGGCATGAGGCTGGACACTTGGGACTGAGAGGATTGGTGAGATTGGGTGAGCAAATGCAGACCCTTTAAAGCAATAATGCATGGCAACCATTCCATGGGTCCCACCTCTCCAGGTTGAAGGGAATATTACTACAGCTATAACATGTACGGGAAACCTAGAGAATGGACACACTGTGAATACGAAAGGTTTCTAAAACTCAACGAAGAGTCCCTCTCCTGGTGCTCCGGTTTGACTTTCCAACAGCTTTACTATCAATCTCCCAACTTGGAGAGACAGCCCCTTTAAGCTCCTGGTTCACACAGGTTGCCCATTTGGCAGAGGAGGAAAGGGAAGAGGGAGAACCAATGAGAGAGTAGCTGTTAGGCATTTGGATGGGCACATGTCACTCTAATTTCCCGGCAGGAGGAAGAATTCACCAAAGTCTCAGCCACCCACCGGGAACCAGTATAGGTCCTGAACCAAATGTTTGGACTTGCGTTCAGCTCACAAGAAACGAGTTGAAAAATGGAGCTCAGGGGCACAGCAATTCACAAACTGGCAGAGTAATCAAGGCCAACTATCGTCCAAAAATCTGTTGAGGGAAGGCAACGAGGCGGACTTGAATGCGAGGCAGAATAGCAGGAAGCAGATTTCAAGAGGTACGTTAGAATCGCCTGTAAAGCACAGGAAGAGGGGCACAACTTCGACAATGATGCACTTGGCCAAAAAGGGCGTATGCGTTTTCTCCTGAATATATTCAGGAGAAAACGCATACGCCCTTTTTGGCCAAGCAAGCAAGCGGGCAATGCAAATCTGCACTACAAAGAAGTATCACTTCCCACCGGTCAAAAGGGACATCCACAAAATGTGTAAAAACCAGAAAGGCAAGACAGGCCCTGGAGAACAGGGAGCCTTGTTATGCTGATGGGCGGGATGTAAGTTGCCAACTGCCTCACTGGAGGGGTGCATTGTGTTCCCTAAAACAAGTAAACAACAGAGCTACAGAGCCAAGGGCACTTCCAGTCTAGGGAATATACCTTGGGAAAACTGAACATCCATAAGACAGAGCCACCCCCAAATTGAGGGCTGCACTGCTTACAAGAACCTCAACCCGGGTACACCTGAAATATCCCAGGAAATATAAAAATGGTTCCAAACATTGTGGAACTTACGTACGATGGAATATCCCTCAGCCACGAAATCCATGTCATAAGACCAGTAGCAGCAAAATGAGTGGATTCAGGTACGATGATTCTAAGGGAAAGAAGTCACACAGGAAAAGAAACTTATCATAAGATATCACTTAGGAAGATCCTGTAAACATGGCTACACATGAACTGAGTTAGGCAAGAGAACAGAGTCTCACATTTAGAAAACACTCTTATGCCTGCTTAAGGGCGAAGGAGAGGTGGGGTGATGCATCAAACCAGAGTTTGATATAAGCACAGGTACCGTTCCAAAAACCAACTATGGAATAGACAAGACCTACACCTTCCTCAGTGAAAGGGACTCAAAACCCCATATTTCCCGCAGAGGAATAGATCTGACTAGTAAGAATCTTAAAACCTATGTATTGATATGTCTCCGTAAGGGAATCAAGTGTGTCTAGACTGGCATAAACATGGCAGCGAGAATCAGCTCAAACCCACTCTAAAAAGGAATTTCCAAAACAGAACAAAGAAACAGGGAAATTCTTTACAATTCCTTCAGGGTCTCTGATGCAACCTGGAATGACCCTATCTACGATGACAGCTGGATGTGGCATGAGGCTGGACACTTGGGACTGAGAGGATTGGTGAGATTGGGTGAGCAAATGCAGACCCTTTAAAGCAATAATGCATGGCAACCATTCCATGGGTCCCACCTCTCCAGGTTGAAGGGAATATTACTACAGCTATAACATGTACGGGAAACCTAGAGAATGGACACACTGTGAATACGAAAGGTTTCTAAAACTCAACGAAGAGTCCCTCTCCTGGTGCTCCGGTTTGACTTTCCAACAGCTTTACTATCAATCTCCCAACTTGGAGAGACAGCCCCTTTAAGCTCCTGGTTCACACAGGTTGCCCATTTGGCAGAGGAGGAAAGGGAAGAGGGAGAACCAATGAGAGAGTAGCTGTTAGGCATTTGGATGGGCACATGTCACTCTAATTTCCCGGCAGGAAGAAGAATTCACCAAAGTCTCAGCCACCCACCGGGAACCAGTATAGGTCCTGAACCAAATGTTTGGACTTGCGTTCCGCTCACAAAAAACGAGTTGAAAAATGGAGCTCAGGGGCACAGCAATTCACAAACTGGCAGAGTAATCAAGGCCAACTATCGTCCAAAAATCTGTTGAGGGAAGGCAACGAGGCGGACTTGAATGCGAGGCAGAATAGCAGGAAGCAGATTTCAAGAGGTACGTTAGAATCGCCTGTAAAGCACAGGAAGAGGGGCACAACTTCGACAATGATGCACTTGGCCAAAAAGGGCGTATGCGTTTTCTCCTGAATATATTCAGGAGAAAACGCATACGCCCTTTTTGGCCAAGCAAGCAAGC